>NC_084620.1:17225774-17430774 GCF_033978795.1 Nerophis ophidion
AAACCAAAAGTATTGAAAAAAAAGGAATATTATCAACAACAGTATCAATATTAGTTATAATTTCAGCATAGCAGTAATTAAAAATCCCTCATTGACATTATCATTAGACATTTATAAAAATTATTTTAAAAAAGAACAGAAGCGTCACAGTGGCTTACACTTGCATCGCATCTCATAAGCTTGACAACACACTGTGTCCAATATTTTCACAAAGATAAAATAAGTCATATTTTTGGTTTGTTTAATAATTAAATCAAATTTACATTATTGCAATCAGTTGATAAAACATTGTCCTTTACAATTATAAAAGCTTTTTAAAAAAATATACTACTCTGCTAGCATGTCAGCAGACTGGGGTAGATCCTGCTGAAATCCTATGTATTGAATGAATACAGAATCGTTTTGAATCGGAAAAATATCGTTTTTGAATCGAGAATCGCGTTGAATCGAAAAAAATCGATTTATATTAGAATCGCAACCCCAAGAATCGATATTGAATCGAATCGTGGGACACCCAAAGATTTGCAGCCCTAATATATATATATATATATATATATATATATATATATATATATATATACATATATATTAACAGCCCGGCCCTTGACCAAATTATTTTTTATTGTAATTTTGAAGAATTTATCTGAATGTGCATGGACTATTTCTGTTCAAAATTGTTTGAAATGTTTAAATATCAACTGTCAGTTTACTGTACTGTGCCATCTGTCCTACTATATGAGAATGTATTTTCTATTGTTTCATTAAAACTAAAACAGCAAAGTCCATTAGGCTGTCATCTGTTTTAATTATGAGACACAATTGTGTCAAAGTCATGATTTTTTATTTGATGCTTGAAATAGGAAATTCTTACTTTGAAAAAGCAGTTTTATACTTGCGAGTGTTAATGACACAGCTTTGCAACAGTTGATATTCTAGTTTCAAGCATGTTTTACTCAATATAGGTCCTAAAATCTCAGCAACAAGCTGTTATATCTTACTGTGATAACAAAGGACCAAAACCCTTAAAACAAGTAAAACACTCTGCTTAGTGAGAAGAATTATCTTTTTAGACAGAAATTAGTAAATATCCCCTTTATTTGAGATATTTAATCTTACTTAAATTTCAGTTTTTGGAGTGTAGTGACTATCATCATCATCATCATCATCATCATAAGCTTAAAAAAAAGAGTAGTGAAAATGTCAGGTGATATCAATTCAAGTACTCTGTCAGTGGAGGGGAGAGGTCCGAGGGGGGTGGACTATATCTGGCAACCCTAAAGCTTTATTTTATTTTATTTTTTTATTTTTAAGTGACAGACTGGCACTGATGGGACCAGACTGGGACTGCTCAGGCCTAGCGAGCCTGATTGATAGAGTGTGATGAGACTGTCACTGAGCATGCAGAGATAGGCCAGATGAAGAGAGAGGGAAGTGGGCGGATAGGACAGATATAACAGGAGGAAATACATCTGAGAGCATGTGAAGGATGAAGTGAACGCGTGAGGGATGGGGCACTGCTTTTTTGGATTCAGTCCACACTAAAATGTTAGAAATTCTATGTTTGTTTGCATTTACTGTATAATTTGTTTGGGACACAGTATTAAATGTTGGACTAAAAAGCGCCTGTTTCTGGGAATTTATGATTTCAAACTCAATACCAATAAAAAAAAAAAAAAAAAAATGTACTTGTATAGCGCTTTTCTACCTTCAAGGTACTCAAAGCGCTTTGACACTACTTCCACATTTACCCATTCACACACACATTCACACACTGATGGAGGGAGCTGCCATGCAAGGCGCCAACCAGCACCCATCAGGAGCAAGGGTGAAGTGTCTTGCTCAGGACACAACGGACGTGACGAGGTTGGTACTAGGTGGGAATTGAACCAGGGACGCTCGGGTTGCGCACGGCCACTCTACCACTGCGCCACGCCGTCCCAATGCCATGTTTTTTGTACTTTTGTTCCTGCTCAAGGAGGTAAGCTGATTCATCAAACGTTATTATTAGTGCTTGCGCACGTGACACAGACAGACAGAGAAATATGTATGTTTTTCCAAGCTGGTTCAGAAGTCCTGACTCTTTGCTGCTATATTACTAAACACTATAAAGCAGCCAGGTGAAATGAGCAATTCACATTCAGGGACAGCAAGAAATATCTGCTCACTTTGGCAGATCAATGCTCTCTCTCTTTGACTGCACTGCTGCAAAGTGCATGTATGTGTTAAGGTAAGGTGTGTTGTGTGGACGTTTGATAATATTTGCCAGAGCTTTTTCCAGTGAGTACTCGGGACGGGGAGGGTATTGCGGGCTTGCAGATAATCAAAATACATGTGGTGTCACATCCCCGCTCCCACAGTACAATATACGAAAATGTTTATTCATTGAACCAATAGGGGATTACATAAAGTTGTTCATTGAAAAACATAGTCTGTAAGAGATGCTTGTTACAAGCTGGACTGGCTTCCTATTGGACAAATACATTGTTATATTAGCATTGTGCAAAAATATTACTTTATTAGAAATATTGTCAAACATTCCGACTGTTTTACATTAAAATACATTCATTCACACTGCTACTGTGAATTAAACATTGTTTGTTGCATTATTTTATATTTCATTATTATTTAAATTATATTTGTATTTATATAACAATGTCAATTAAAGGCTTTGCTGCTGCTACAGTACACTGAGTTATTTTAAACTTTTTGTTTTTTGCGTCACAATTACATTCAGCCGTCCCGGTAATGTCTATTCAGGTGTACTGGAGAGAAGGCTATTATTCAGGAGGAACAGTGCGGTTTTCGTCCTGGTCGTGGAACTGGGACTTGAGCGTGCATGGGAGTTTGCCCAACCAGTCTACATGTGCTTCGTGGACTTGGAGAAGGCATTCGACCGTGTCCCTCGGGAAATCCTGTGGGGAGTGCTCAGAGAGTATGAGGTATCAGACTGTCTGATTGTGGCGCTCCCTGTATGATCAGTGTCAGAGCTTGGTCTGCATTAAGTCGGACAAGTTTCAAGTGAGGGTTGGACTCCTCCAAGGCTGCCGTTTGTCACCGATTCTGTTCATAACTTTTATGGACCGAATTTCTCGGCGCTGTCAGGGCGTTGAGGGGATCCAGTTTGGTGGCCGCAGGATTAGGTCTCTGCTTTTTGCAGATGATGTGGTCATGATGGTTTCATCTGGCCAGGATCTTCAGCTCTCACTGGATCGGTTTGCATCCGAGTTTGAAGCAACCGGGATGAGAATCTGCACCTCCATGTCCGAGTCAATGGTTCTCGCCCGGAAAAGGGTGGAGTGCCATCTCCAGGTTGGGGAAGAGACCCTGCCCCAAGTGGAGGAGTTCAATTACTTCGGAGTCTTGTTCACGAGTGAGGGAAGAGTGGATCGTGAGATCGACAGGCGGATCGGTGCATCGCCTTCAGTACTGCGGACGCTGGATCGATCCGTTGTGGTGAAGGAGCTCAGCCGGAAGGCAAATCTCTCAATTTACCGGTCCATATACATTCCCATCCTCACCTATAGTCATGAGCTTTGGGTTATGACATAAAGGACAAGATCATGGGTACAAGCGCCCAAAATGGGTTTCTTCCGCCGGGTGGCGAGGCTCTCCCTTAGAGATAGGGTGAGAAGCTCTGTCATCCGGGAGGAGTTCAAAGTAATGCCGCTACTCCTCCACATCGAGAGGAGCCAGATAAGATGGTTCGGGCGTCTGGTCAGGATGCCGCCCGAACGCCTCCCTAGGAAGGTGTGTAGGGCGCGTCCGACCAGTAGGACGCCACGGATAAGACCCAGGACACGTTGGGAAGACTGTCTCCAGGCTGGTCTGGGAATGCCTTTGGATCATCTGGGAAGAGCTGGACGAAGTGGCTGGGGAGAGGAAAGTCTAGGCTTCCCTGCTTAGGCTGCTGCCCCCGCAACCCGACTTCGGATCAGCGGAAGAAGATGGATGGATAGATGGACAATTACATGCACATAGCCTTAACTATGCAATGATGTAAACAACTACCTTGATTGGTTATTGGTTACAAAAAACACCTATGATCAAATATATTAGTAAAGGCCATAAAAGCAGCCATTTATGTTGTTGCGTATTCCAAAATACCTTACTTATAAAAACATAAAAGAAAGCCAAGAATGTGTGCAAGTGTGCTTGCAGTATAAGCAGAATATAGAGTGCATACTGTCTGTTGACAAGAAAGTAATGAACAGCTATTCCCTTTGAAAATGTCAGACGTCCACTTTCGGCAAGTATAAAACATCACATGCAGGCAAGACAAGGCACCTTCTCTGTTTCACACATAGCGATAGGGACTAAAGTGGCCCAAGAAGGAGTGTCTGTCTACATGTCAAATCGAGGAAAAATAGGAAACACTTGCAAAGAGTGGATTCCATTTTGGCAAGACACATAATAACAGCTGTTCAACACAAGTGAAGTGCAAGGCAAAGGAAGCACAAAGATAGGCGGGCAAAACAAGAGAGACCACTGTAATGATAGTGTTGGGGAAGCTTGCACAATAGGAGCTAGCGGGCTGAGGCAGCACTCTCAAATAACACACATCGAGAAATCATCGGGATTGCGCGAATGCATTCAAGCTGACAGAATTAAAATGGAGGATTTGCTCACAAAGTGTTCATCGGACAAGTATTAGCTCATAAGAAACCAGCTTGTTATAATTCTACATTTAATTGACACTATGCATATATTACAGTGGGGGACATCTTTTAAGAAAAAAACATACTGTACCTGGCCAAAAATAATGGTTACACACTCTAATGACCGGTCACTCTTCAAAAATTCTCACAAATTCTAACAATACTTAATACAGATTATAGAAATTTCAGCAATCTGGATGTTTTCTATGGCCTTCTGAAAACACATTTTCTCCAACAACAAAATGTGTCTTTCAACATAGTTGAGAAAGGCTTCTTATAACAGCAGTCAGGGTTAAATCACTTATTAGCTAAAGTAGATATACTTGGGGTTGAGTGATTACTTTCAACAACAACTCGATTGGAATCATAATTTGATTTAGTAAATTTTAAGCAAAATAATTGTGAGTGTGACTGTGAAATATATACTGAATACTGGGCACTGCAGGTACATTTTCCTATATTTCTGTTGTTTATTGTTAGGGAATTAGGTGTTCATTAATTACGGATTCAAACAAGCAAAGAAACAACAATTTATTACCAATCCTTTCACAGCTTATTTGAAAAAAGTGAAACCAACACTTAAACATGTTTTGCTCATTTTCAATATTCAAAAAATTTTCAGTAAAAGTTCAGTAACCCACGTTTTAACAGTTGATTTACCTGTTTCTAAGATGTATATCATTCGGATTTTATTGATACTAAGCAAGTCGGACCGAGAAAGCGACAATTTCCCCATTAATCTGAGCGAGGATGAAAGATTTGTGAATTAGGATATTGATAGTGAAGGAATAGAAAAAAAACAAAAAAACAACGGTTCCGGGCGGCGGCAAAGTGAGCGTTTCATATGTAATTAGACACATTTACTAGGATAATTCTGGAAGATCCCTTATCTGCTTATTGTTTTAATTATGTTTTAGTGAGATTTTAAAGATTGTAAAAGATTGTAAAGACATACCTCGAGGTCGGATGGCTGCGGTGAACACGAAGTGTCTCAGAGAGAAGCCGAGGAGCCAAGTTTACAGCTGCTGCAGGACGACAAATAATCCAATGATTTCTCCGGTAAGATGTATATCACAATTTCCCCATCCAAAATCGTGCTGGTTGACGTAGAGAAAACATGTTCGCTTGACAGCTCCGGTTCACAACTAACAAAAAAACATCGGCTGTGTCTCTGTGCTAAATAAAGACAGCTGCAATCCACCGCTTTCCACCGACATCATTGTTTTTTATAGTCTCCATTATTAAATGAACAATTTGCAAAAGATTCAGCAACACAGATGTCCAAAATACTGTGTAATTATGCGGTTAAAGCAGACGACTTTCAGCCGTAACTAGTGCTGAGCTAATTTTTCCTGACAGTCAGTGACGTCACGCGTACGCGTCATCATTCCGCGACGTTTTCAACAAGAAATTTAAAATTCAACAAGTTTTTAAATTTCGACAAATTTAAAATTGCAATTTAGTAAACTAAAAAGGCCTTATTGGCATGTGTTGCAATGTTAATATTTCATCATTGATGTATAAACTATCAGATTGCGTAGTCGGTAGTAGTGGGTTTCAGTAGGCCTTTAAACAAGTGAAATATGTTTGCAGTGCAAGGTACACTTCACAGATCAATCACTGTTTCTATTCATCACAATTACATTCAGTTGGAAATAATATTTATGTAGGCAGAGCACACACCTTTTACATGTCTTATATCATATCATAATGTGTATCATATCAAATATTTCATATAAATCAATACAATCAATTAGCATATTAGGTGGGTTTTCAGTTAAGCAAGGTGTGTTTTGATGCCACGTACACGCGGCGACGATAGACCTGTCCGCGAATGTTATCTTGCTTCTGAGCAGTTTTATGGATTATTATATCACTTAAATGTTCTACTTTTTTGAGTGGATTATTTTGGCTTGTGGATGAATGGATCGCTAAACACTGGACTTCGAGTGTCTTTTGAGTGTCTACCCCATTGTGACATTAATATCACAATGTTTACATTGTTTTAACTTGCCAGTTTTATGGCATCTGTGCTAAAAATGAACTAAACAAAAACATTGAAATAATTTTATCAATATTTTAAGTGAATAAAAAACAGGATATTAAACAAGAAAAAGAATAATAACATGTACCATTACATTTCCTTTGACATGTTTCCAAGTAAAATAAAGATGCATCAGTTATTATTTCAACACTGCATTTCAACTATTGCATTAGAAGGTGTCAAGTTATCACGAACCTACCAATGAAGATGTTTATTCTGTGGTTGGGTCCACACCTAGCTGCTGTAGTAGCAAGTGTTTTTTTTCACATGGTTTCATGACGAAAAGTAGTTATCATATTTGCTAAAGAAACATATCACCTGACACGTAGAAGTCATTTTGGAAATGTCTGGCTCTGTATTGCGGAGTTAGTTTGGTAGTTTGAGCATGTGTCCTGTAGGCAGGCACATAAATGGCCCCAGAAGGGGCAGGGTGCAGAGCTGCCGTGTATAGAGAGCTGGCCCCTGGCTGGCACAGCTCCAAGTAGGTGAGTGTTTGTGGTAAACATGTTTTCCCCTCAATGACAGTATCTCAGTCATATTACGCTAATTTACAATCATCTTTTAGGCAAAAAAGTTTTCATCCGTAATTCCGATGACGCACAAATCCATGAATTTGTTTGGGGGACGGTGTGGCGCAGTGGGAGAGTGGCCGTGCACAACCCGAGGGTCCTTGGTTCAATCCCCACCTAGTATCAACCTTGTCACGTCCGTAGTGTCCTGAGGAAGACACTTCACCCTTGCTCCTGATGGGTGCTGGTTAGCGCCTTGCATGGCAGCTCCCTCCATCAGTGTGTGAATGTGTGTGTGAACGGGTAAATGTGGAAGTAGTGTCAAAACGCTCTGAGTACCTTGAAGGTAGAAAAGCGCTATACAAGTACAACCAATTTATTTATCATTTACTTCCGGGTACTCAGAAGTTGGGCGGTAAAAGTTTGACTCCCAGTGGCTGTTCCGCCTTGTCTATTTTTATGCTGTGCAGCGGCATCCAAATGATTGTGACAATGCGCGTGTCATGATTAAGACAGTCAGTTGGATAAAAAAGTTACGCATAGCAGTATCATTAGTCCAGAATCTTAACGGTCCGCTTGGACCGACCCAATTATAAAGCTGTACCTAAAAATACCAGTACTTGGTATTCATCCCTACCTATTACTTCTGCTGGTGTTTTTCCAATGTAAAAATAACATTTCTATGTAAAAAATAAAGTGCAATCAACATCCCTTCAGGTTGAATTAAAAGTAGATTCACTGCAATTCAATGCAACTAAATCTTTAAAGGTTAAATGAGCAGTGGTTTGATCTGCTGCTACTGTCATTTTAATAAACAGCTATGGTGACCGATAAAAGTCAGTACAAATGCCAACGTCACAACACAACAACATATAGCCACAACACAACAACGTTAAGCTATTGCACAGTTGCAAAAGCCACAATAAATACAAATGCTGCAACACAACTATATAAAGCCGTACCACAACAACATACAATAAAGACTCAACAAAGGGCCGGCAGGCACCAACGGACCAAGCGGCTGAGGCGGAAAGTTATACATGGTGTAATGAACAACGTCAAAAATGTAAGAGAAGTATGGCCACTTTTTCAATCATAAATAACTCATTTTACTTTTTAAATATTACTAATGTGTTCATTACACCGTTTTCAACCTTCCTTTTAAACCACTTTGTGCGTCTGTGAAACTTGTTCCCTTTGGTTGTTTTCATCACTTCCTGTGTGGCTGAAAGTTGTGTTGTCACTTTATATTATCGTGTTGTGGTGTTTGTATTTGTCGTGGCTTTTGCATCCGTGCCGTAGCTGAAATTGGTTTTATTGTAATTCATGATATTGTCTTGCACCGTGACTTGTCCAGGGTGTACGGAGCCTTCCGCCCGATTGTAGCTGAGATAGGCACCAGCGCCCCCCGCGACCCCAAAGGAATAAGCGGTAGAAAATGGATGGATGGATGGTCTAGCAGTGTTTGCATTTGTTGTGACCTATCTCGGCCCCCATAGGTATTCGCCATTCTATGTTTTGATGACAGACGGGTAGACAGACTTGAGTAACGTTTAACGTCCTTATTAAATGTGCTAAACTTTATATAAAGTCTGCCTTTCTAAAGTCCATTTTTTTCTTTTTTATAGTATCGATACAATTGATTCATTGCCTATTAAAACACTGTTATATCGCCATATACCTTTCAGAAGGTCAACTTGCCAAGAACAGATCGATGTTGTTGAATCTTAGGACTTTTAAATTGATAGATCGCTGTAATTGATGTATTGTTACACATCTAATATTCACCATTGCAGTAATTAATCTAATATAAGGCTTTTACCTATTTGCATAGGTGGTGACTTTTGTGTGGCCAGACAGTGTATGTTTTATGTGTCCGCAACAGACACTTTGCCTTTTAAAAACGTCATCATTAAATCAGCAGTGATTAACCAATAAAGACAGGCCCCAATAAGGAGCCCTGTGGCATTCTTCTGCATGTATGTTATATAACAATGTATAATGGAACTTAAAGACCTTTGTGTTGATCCAGAGGTTAACAGGCCACTTCTTGGGTTAATGTTTTGCAGTCCTCTTTGTGTTTAGGATGATGCAAAATCCACTGAGGGAAGCCCATTTGGACGAATGTTTTGGGCAAAGACTTGTGCCTTTCAAAATGTTTTAAAGGTGTTTCACTTGATTTCTGCTCACAAACAAATGTGTGAGGGTATATGTTTACACCATCTTATATTTATTTACTCAGAACTCAATATTCAACTTCCTTGAACCTTGAATAACCCATCCATCCGTCCATGTTTTACCAATTGTCCCTTTCGGGGTCGCGGGGGTTGCTGGAGCCTATCTCAGCTGCATTCAGGCGGAAGGCGGTGTACACCCAGGACAAGTCGTTACCTCATCACAGGGCCAACAACATTACCAATTAATAATAATAATTAGCTTTATTGTCTCCAAGGATAAATTTGTCTTGGACATCAACAAACAGCGTTTTACATACATACATACATACATACATATGTACATACATACATACACACATACATACATGCATACATACATACATACATACATACATACATACATACATACATACATACATACACACATACATACATACATACATGAATGACTTGGCCCAAAGAGCCCATGACATGAAACCTTTCTCAGCTGAAATCAACACATATTTAATTTCTGTTTTGAGTGATTCGTACTGCAGTCGTAATTATGTGGATTTGCCTGGAAAATAAAAAACATTTAAACTCTGGATAAATAATCAATGAATCAGCATGTTCTTATTGACGAAGGGGTCAATAGCCATTACAATAAATGCAATAGGTTACTCTATTGGTGCAGCTTTGTAGGAACCCGTTGACAAAACGCACATTTCTTTACAGGTAGAAACCTAAGCATTTATTAAGGGTAAGGCTTTTATCAACTGGAAGGCCTTTATTTATAAAAATATAATTACCCAATATTATCAAATATGTCATTAGACTACAGTGGACATATGTAGGAGCCTTGAGCACTTGTCTACCAGTCAAAACTTTGAAGACATTAAGTCATTAAATTTCACAAAACGTGCCTCCAAGTATTTGGCTGGCACTATATATCTGGAAATGTTCTGTTCTTAATATGACCATATTAATGGACTTCTTGGTCCATGTAAGATACATAATAAAAACAGTTAATACAGTATCAGACCGCAAGATGGACACTTTAAAATCGCCCATGAACATACAAGTCATAATCTGGCAAAATAATAGTGGGAAGCCTTGTGAAAAATGCCTATGGTGTACCAGTCAAAGGTTTCATAACACAAGGTGTCTCCAAACATTTGTCTTCTCTGCACATGGGAAAAATAATCTGTCTCACGCTTTTGCAAAAAAAACAAAAAAACAAAAAAGCCAACCTATTTGATTTAATTAGGAACGGGAACGCTTCCATGGGATTTACATTGCTTTGCTAATACCTTGGCCTGACTTCCTAATAGACAACAGGAAAAGTGGGCTTAATAAAATGAGGAGACGCTGTGAAATGTAATTCCGACGGGGGGCCTATAACTACCACCGAATCAGCTGTCTTGGATGTGCGCTTTTTCATTCGGATGTTCTCATTTGTATCCGCACCTGTGTCATTCACAGCCTTACGTCTTAACCTAATTTCACGGTCTGCGAGTTTGGATGGATGAGTCTGCCGCTGCCTTGTACACTGAGGGGGTAAGGGAGAAAGAGAGTGTGCAGGTGTGCATCTGGGCAAGCGTACACACAGATGCTGGCTGGAAAGACAGAAAAGTAAGAGAGGAAGCGAGTGGGGAGGGAATGCGACACTACACAATAGCACAGAGGATTGTGGTCCCTGCCGGATATTAACCTTTTAACCTTGCTCTTTTCTGTTAACAAAATACATTGAGCTCTGCCGAGAAGCTTCTAGTGATTCACTTTTCTTCTTTCTTTCATGACTGAGCGATCAGAGGTAAACCCATTTTCTGAGGAATTAAAGATAATTCTGGAATTTTGTAATATGCAATGGCTGTATTAAACACTTTTAACACCAAGTGAACCTTTAAAATCTCATTAAAAGCCGCTCTTGGATGACTCGCATATCTAAGTTATTCCTGTTTATGCACTTTTAAGTTTTGTAGTGCTATCTAATGGAATAAAACTGCTGTTGTCAACAATACCGGAAAGATGTGGCGAGCAATGTCTTTTTAAAATAATAATAAGGAAATAATACAAAAAATATATTAAAAAAACAAAATTGCACGCACACTCCGCTCTCGGCAGCAGGTGAGGTGGCACTTGCTTGCACGCAGACCCATAATAATATATAGAGAATAAATACATGCACTAATAAGATGGTCTACATTGTTTTGCAAACAGGCCCTTTGTAAGAGTCTTGTGGCACATCACTATGTTGTACTGGAATAGGAAAATCTTTTTATGTACAGTGGGGCAAAAAAGTATTTAGTCAGCCACCGACTGTGCAAGTTCTCCCACGTAAAATGATGACAGAGGTCTGCAATTTTCATCATAGGTACACTTCAACTGTGAGAGACAGAATGTGAAAAAAAATCCTGGAATTCACATTGTAAGAATTTTAAATAATTTATTTGTAAATTATAGTGGAAAATAAGTATGTGGTCAACCATTCAAAGCTCTCACTGATGGAAGGAGGTTTTTGCTCAAAACCTCACGATACATGGCCCCATTCATTCTTTCCTTAACACGGATCAATCTTCCTGTCAGCTTAGCAGAAAAACAGCCCCAAAGCATGATGTTTCCACCACCATGCTTCACAGTAGGCATGGTGCTCTTGGGGTGCAACTCAGTATTCTTCTTCCTCCAAACACGATGAGTTGAGTTTATACCAAAAAGTTATATTTTGGTTTCATCTGACCACATTACATTCTCCCAATCCTCTGCTGTATCATCTATGTATCCATTTTGGTATAAACTCAACTCGTCGTGTTAGTTAGCAGATTGTTTCTTTGCTCACTAACCTAGTTCATTAGCTTTGCTTTCACGCTGGAAATTAGACAAATCTCACCAAATATCTGTTTTTTTGCCGAAGCGATTAATACAACCATTGTGGAATTTATTAAGGGCTGCACGTTTGTGACATATGTGGAACTTGTTAAAGAAAATAAACCCAACTTTAGTATTAAGCTTTGCATCTGGACGGCGTGGGGCAGCGGGAGAGTGGCCGTGCGCAACCCGAGGGTCCCTGGTTCAATCCCCATCTAGTACTAACCTCGTCACGTCCGTTGTGTCCTGGCAAGACACTTCACCCTTGCTCCTGATGGGTGCTGGTTAGCGCCTTGCATGGCAGCTCCCTCCATCAGTGTGTGAATGTGTGTGTGAATGGGTAAATGTGGAAGTAGTGTCAAAGCGCTTCGAGTACCTTGAAGGTAGAAAAGCGCTATCCAAGTACGACCCATTTATCATTTATCTTACCCTATATAAAGATACTATTCCGATGCAGTAAGACCCATGATGCATTGCGTTCCATCAAAGCTTTGCTTTCACGATGGAAATTAGACAAATCTCACCAAGTATTTTTTTTTTTTGCCAAAGCGATTAATACAACCACTGTGGAAGTTATTAAGGGCCGCACGTTTGTGACATATTTGGAATTTGTTAAAGAAAATAAACCCAACTTTTCAAAGCGCTTTGAGTACCTTGAAGGTAGAAAAGCGCTATACAAGAACAACCCATCCATCCATCCATTTTCTACCGCTTATTCCCTTTTGGGGTCGCAGGGGGCGCTGGCGCCTATCTCAGCTACCATTTATCTTACCCTATGTAAAGATACTATTCCGATGCAGTAAGACCCATGATCCATTGCGTTGCCACATCACACTTTCAAGCCCCATCACGTGTCTACCACTGTGCATTTCTCATTTTATTTGAAACAAAGTTGGTTAGATGCAGTTTAAACAACTCTTCAATATGCTGATTTTATTTAATGTGTTTAAATTGTTTAATTTGGCAGACATATTAGGTACTGTGCAGGATATTAAAGTCACCTATGAATATGCTAATTTTCCCCTTTTGAAATGCAGGCTATTACAATAGTTTTTTAATCTAACGGCAGATGAGCAATGTATGCAGATATGATAAAAGCTTGCATGTCATTAATTATAGTAATGCACAGTATATTTATTATATGCTTTATAAAATTAATTTTATTATTCCCATCCATGCGATGCTGTTCAAAATAGTCCCCTCTTGCTGTATGTCAGGCTTCATGGGCTGTGAAAGCCACATGCGCCATGACCGCATTGTGTAAATGCCACGGAATTCCACATTGGCACGGTCACCTTGGCAATGTCCAGTCACAGAAACACCAGAAGCAGCCTGTTTCATTTTGCACACTCTTCGTTCAAATTGTGAATTTCTACTTTTCCGGTGGGTTTGGCGGATGCGTAAATTTGCACACCCATAAAGAGACACACATGCTATGTTAATGTCAACGCTCAGTCTTGATTCTTAACAAGTACAACTCTCCTTGGGAGAATTACACAAGTGCCCTCAATTCACTTAGCAAGCAAAAAAAAAAAAAAAAGTGCTGTGATATTAATTACTGTTTGTAAACAATACACTTTGCAGAGATTATTGCACATGCTTAGCATCCGCCGCCTTGCTAATTCTCGCCAGTGATTAAACGAATGAGGTTAGGACAGCTGTTCAAGATGTGTTTATTGGCATGTTTAATGAATTTCACCCCAGATAATTATTCAATCATGATTTTGATTCATTTTCCATGTGTCCAAAATTGTTTCTGCGATTTTGAGCAAGAGTGGAATGATTGGATTGAAACTTGCATTGTTTTTTTAGCATGACACAATTCAGCTCCATAGCAATGCTTGCTGACACATAACAGCAGTAGGTCCTTCAACACAGCAGACTATTCCTGGCATGTAGGTGGTTCTTTGACTAGCAGTAGGTCCTTAAAACTTCAGAGATCTCATGTATTATAGAGGATCTATGATTAGCATTTTTGCAACAACATATCATCCTTTTTTTCTTTGCTTTGCCCCTTGCATGTTGCAAGCGTTTTCCAGACACAGTGGCAAACATCTAGCGGAAGCAAAGCCAAGGCAAAAATCATTTGTGAGAGATCTTGTCAAACAGATTAATCCTTCCACCCTGAGCCTCAGGGTTCTGGATCGTTTTTTTTTTTTCTTTTTCTATCGTTTTTTTTTTTTTTTTTTCTGTCATGCTGCTCTGCCAAGCTCTCTCTTGATAATACCCCAAAGATAAAATTAATTGTGCAGGGAGATGTGGGATGGGGAGTATCCAAAAGGACCTTGAGCAACACATGAAGTGCTCTCTGTATATCTCTCTCATCCTGCTTTTTCTGCATGTGAAAATAGAGAACCCATTAAAACGTCACAAGTGTCACACATTGCACCAGCCATAGTCAATGGTGGACAATTGCGTTAGCTTTTCCCATGTATGTCTTCAAAAGATTTTCTTTATTTATCTATTTATTTCACGAAAAAAACATTTCAAAAGGAAGAAGAAGAAACGTTTCTGCGGTCATGCACTTTGTGAGAAAAATATACATTCGAAATCACACAAAACTTCAGAACTCACAGGAGCCGAGAGAACTTATATTTTGAAAACTAAAACCAAATTGGAGGTCAATGGGATTATTATTATTTTGTTTAAAGTTCAACTCCATTTCATATTAAGGTCTGAGAGATATTTCCTACAATATTGACACAACAAAGGGTTTACTCTGTTGCCACAGCCTCTGGTGTTCTAGACGACAAATTTTCTCAACATTAACCTCCAAAATCATCGTTTGTCCTTGTAATTCAATCCCCAATTAGAAAAGCAAAATAACTGAGGTGCCTAGAAGCCTTGTGTCACTCGTGTTGTACAGTCAAACGTTGGGGACACATTGTGGTATTTTTAAACTGACTTGTACTTGATTTTAGAAATTATCTACTATAAATTTGTATTTTAACAGGCCAATTCATGACAGCTGGACCATGTCATATTTCAAATATAAACTCCACAGTGACGCAATGAGATGTTTCAAAACAATACCCCATGTAGAAGAAGAGAACAAAAAAGTAGAACCTTGGTATATGAACTATTGGTTCTTGGACTGGGTTTGTGATATGAAAGTTTGTACATTAAAAACAATGTCTTCATAAGAAACAAGCAACACTTAGTAAGCAAAAAAACCAAACAGTGCTGTTATGTTAATTACTGTTTGTAAACAATGCACTTTGCAGAGATTATTGCACATGCTAAGCATCCGCCGCCTTGCTAATTCTTGCCAGTGATTAAATGGGTGTGGTTAGAACAGCTTTTCAAGATGTGTTCATTGGCATGTTTAATGAAAAAAATGTCTCCATAACATGAGTAATGGGTCCAAGCCTCGACAAAAGTCCATATTTTAGTTAAGGTTTGTACACTTTCAACACGGTATAAAGCACTATGCAGTACTTAGTATCAAACATAAAATAGGGTTGATGGACCCATGTTCTATTTAATAACAAAGCCAAAATTGATCGATTGATTGAAACTTTTATTAGTAGATTGCACAGTTCAGTACATATTCCGTACAATTGACCACTAAATTGTAACACCCAAAAGAGTTTTTCAACTTGCTTAAGTCGGGGTCCACGTAAATGAATTCATGGTAGAAATATATACTATCAGCATAATACAGTCATCACACAGGTTAATCATCATAGTATATACATTGAATTATTTATATTGTTTACAATCCGGGGTGGGATGAGGAGGGTTTGGTTGATATCAGCACTTTAGTCATCAACAATTGCATCATCAGAGAAATGAACATTGAAACAGTGTAGGTCTTACTTAGTAGGATATGTACAGGAGCAGAGAACATAGTGAGTTCAGATAGCATAAGAACAAGTATATACTGTACATTGGAAGTACATTTGATTATTTACATTTGGTTATTTATAATCCGGGGAGATGGGATGTGTTAGTAAAGGGTTGAAGTTGCCTGGAGGTGTTGTTTTAGAGCGGTTTTAAAGGAGGATAGAGATGCACAGACTTTTACACCTGTTGGAAGTGCATTCCACATTGATGTGGCATAGAAAGAGAATGAGTTAAGACCTTTGTTAGTTAGGAATCTGGGTTTAACGTGGTTTGTGGAGGCCCCCCTGGTGTTGTGGTTATGCCGGTCATTTACGTTCAGGAAGTAGTTTGACATGTACTTCGGTATCAGGAAGGTGTAGCGGATTTTATAGACTAGGCTCAGTGCAAGTTGTTTTACTCTGTCCTCCAAACTGAGCCAGCCCACTTTGGAGAACTGGGTTGGAGTGAGGTGTGATCTGGGGTGGAGGTCTAAAAGTAACCTGACTAGCTTGTTCTGGGATGTTTGGAGTCTAGATTTGAGGGTTTTGGGGGTGCTGGGGTACCAGAAGGTGCAAGTGTAATCGAAAAAGGGTTGAACGAGAGATCCCGCTAGAATCTTCAAGGTGCTTTTGTTGACCAGAGAGGAGATTCTGTAGAGAAATCTTGTTCCTTGGTTGACCTTTTTGATTACCTAGGTTGCCCTTTTATCACAGGAAAGATTAGCCTCTAGAAAGGAACCTAAATAGGTGATCTCATCTTTCCTGGTGATAAAATTGTCACCCACTTTTATATTGAAGTCACCGACTTTCTTAAGGTTGATGTGGGACCCAAATAGGATGGATTCCGTTTTACCTAAGCGTAAATAACAACAACAGCTGAACTGTCTTCATTCGTAGCCACTCTTTCTACACGCACACACAAGGGAGCAGGTTTGATTTTGAGATTGGTGGGGACACAAAAGTGCTCCAAGGCAGCACTCAGAAAGTTTCCTTTTTTTTTTTTTTACATTAGCAATCATAATTTCACGTCATGCAGATGTTATAGGGTAAAGTAACTAAAATGAAAGCAAAGGAGACAACTTCGAAGAGTTTTCATCTTTACTCTTTAGTGTAGGGCTGTAGTGCAACTGTGCATCATACTGTCAATTAACATAGCCTACTGTCCATCAACAACATCAGAAATACATTAATGCAATACAACATTGTAAATAAACATAAATTAACTGTAATAATCTTTTCCCCAACTTGTGTTTAAATCACTCACAATTTTTCCCTTCATCTACTTTCTATTGCTGCTTTTGTACTGTAAATATGTTACATGAAACTAAAAACAAATTTAAAAAATAAAACGGAAAGGTGAAATCCTTCGATCTGATTGGCTGTTAACCGTGGTTTAAATATTGAGCACGGCTACTATTCTAAAGCCTTATCACAGCGTAGGCTATCACTCCGCCTCAGGCACGTATGACTGGTAGGAAAGGAAGTTGTTGTCATGTATCCATGACAACGGACTGTTGCAGTCCGTAGAAAAAGACAGCTGATGTTTTTACGATGTTAAAAAACGGAGACTAAAGTAGTTGAATTAACATGTTTAAGGTTAACTTTCACCTCCAGGGAGGGTTAACAATGGTAAAGGGGACTGAGCATTGACTTTCACATGAAAAAAAGCGGCGGAAAAGACGAGATGCAGTGCTAATTTGGAGCTAACGTCTGGATAGGTGGGACTATTTTTTCCACAGTGAGGCTATTTTATTGGATAATATGTATTTCTGGTTGAATAAAACTACATTAAATTGATTGAGTATTCCTACTTCATATTGCCTTTATTGGTAACAGTTTTATAAAAGCAATATATCACTCCAGTCCATGGTATATGCTCATAGCACTCTAAAGGGCGTGACTGGAGTGATATGTTGTTTAATTATTCAATATTGTTGAGCCTCTATACACCCTTGAAGTAACTTACAGTTTGAATCCTAAAGAAGTCTCTTATATCCAGTTTTCTTTTCATTGACATCCTTCAAAACCTACAGCACACACGGACACGCAAACAGACACAAACACAATGTAAATCACAGCACTGATATTAAAATCTATCTAGCTACCGTGTGCCAGGAACAACAAATGCAGAACATGTTGACAACTTACACTGACAGTTGTACCGCCTCTCGGTAGGTCGCTAGCAACTAGCATGTAGGCTAGCTTTTACAAGCAGAAGGAGTGACAACGGGGACAGCCAATCACACGTAAGTTAGCATGAAACCGGCAACCAATTAGAGAGCGATATTTAGGTTAGAGGCGGGACTTCTAGCAGAGACTGACATTTAACCCTTTCTGTGCCATAATCATTGACAAAACATTACGGGCAGCGCTTGTATTGATAGTGACTACACAGTAGCGGCTGGATATTGGTAGGGACGTGTCCCTAGCGTCCCTACCCAATTCTACGCCCTTGCGCACACACACTGTCACTATAGCGCTCTGGTATACAGACAGTTTAAAATCACAAAACTTCTTACTTTAACAGCCAGGTCGCTACAATGATTAGGAACATAAATTAAAATCCAGTTCAGGGGGGGGGGGGGCTGTTGACAACACTGTTGATACTTCCAGAATGTTTCAAACCACATTTCGCTTGTCCATCGCTTTTTTTGGACTTATATTGGGCTAACAAAACTTGAAAAATGCTGTAAAAGGGTTTGAAAAAGTCTGAAAAGCACAAAAAGTAGCAATTAACAAAGTAGCAAACAACAACACTGCTCATTTAACTGAATTAGCACAGAGATCAATGATCCCGCCCGCCCACAATTGATGTTTTGCCAGGCACAACATGATGGTTGCGATGCTGGCACAGAATTGGTGAATGAAACATGTGTACACTAAGAGAAGGTTTGTACAGCAAGCTTATTTTTATTCTGTTTGTGGATTGTATATCGAGGTTCCACTGTATGTGTTTGATTTAACTAACAAGAACACTCAACTGATGATTTACAGTAAGAAAATAGGGTATTTGATGCCAAGATGCACCGCTGAAAATCAATCAGTGAAAGCTAGGATAAAAAGTCATCAGGTTTGAAAAATAACATTGGGCTTAACGAGGATTCCTGTGGCACTCCTCTGTGTGGTAAAACTGTGTACCATTATTGTTGTGGGTTTATACAATGCGCCTGGTATTCCTGCTGTTGTTTAGAAGGAAACATCAAATTTCCTTAGGTTACAACGCCATTGCTAGCGATAGGAAAGACAGCAGCGGGAAACGAAAGCCGAAGACAAGGTGGAAGCTAATGACAACCCCCTGGGGGACAATTAGAAGTTAAGCCCGAGGAGCTTTGCTCAAAGGAGGTGACAGCTTCTTTAAGCGCTAATCGCAATGCTTTGAAGCTAAAGCAGTGACGGAATAATCACAATGATGCCAAGGGCCATGTCAAACATTGCCTAAAAGTAGACGACTGTAGAAAGAAACAAGCAGAATTTTGACTCCTCAGCATTTCCAACCCTGCGTTGACACTTGGTGCATCATTCACTGTGAAATACCTGCCAGTGATCGAGGCAAAGAGATAATGGCTGCCCCCGTGACGGACATTTTCAATTAGAAGGGCTAAATAAATAGTGACTCATCCTCTTCTGTGATTTATCAGTCTGTTGTGAAATGCCAAAAAGAGGGCTATTCACCTAAATTGTCCTGGGGCCCACATTTTCATCAAGCTTAGGACCAATGAGGACCAGACTACTACAACATTCACTCAGTAAAGATCCCTTATATGCCTACTGCTGGTCAAACATTCTTTATATTAGGGATTCTCAAACTGTGGTTCGTGTACCACTAGTGGTACGCAGGCTCCATTTAGAGGTACGCCAAAGAATCACTTGAGTAAAATGCAGTGTTTTATTTTCCCATATTCAAACAGTGTTACTGTTCAATGTGCAATGGTGTAGTGGTTAAAATAATTAAATATATTTTTTAAATAAAACCCCAGCCTTGTTTTAATGAATATTTAGGTCGGCTACGCTACTATAATGTATTGTGGGTCATTATGGTGGTATTTCGGGAGCCAAGTTTTTTCAGAGTTGGTATTTGGTGAAAAAAGTTTGGGAACCACTGTTTTATGTGATGGTATAATTTTGCTGTTATTAAGAACTAAGCAAAAGTGCTAGTCAAAGTGGCTGAAGTGCTCTGCTGTTTTAAGGACATAATGCAAATCACCAGTCAAAGATCTTATATATTACAGGAGCACTTTTCTGTTTCTAAGAACCTACTGCAAAACACTGATTGAAGGGGAACATTATCACAATTTCAAAAGGGTTAAAAACCATAAAAAATCAGTTCCCAGTGGTTTATTTTATTTTTTGAATTTTTTTTCAAAATTTTACCCGTCCCGGAACATCCCTAAAAAAAAAAAGCTTTAAAATGCCTTATTTTCGCTATCTGCGAAGGCACTCTCCATTTTCCTGTGATGTCACATAGCGATGCCAATACAAACAACGTGGCGGTTGCCACAGCAAGACATTAGTTTGGATTCAGACTCGGGTTTCAGCAGCTTAAGCGATTCAACAGATTACGCATGTATTGAAACGAGTGGTTGGAGTGTGGAGGCAGATAGCGAAAACGAAATTGAAGAAGAAACTGAAGCTATTGAGCGAATAGCTATTGACGCTATTCGACCACGTTTGCCTTAGCATCGCCGGTAAAATGTGCAGACCAACGATCGGAAGTTTTGCATCTTGTGACACTGGATCAACTTAAATCCGTCGATTGGTAAGTGTTTGTTTGCATTAAATGGGGGTGGAAGGAAATTCTGGATATAGATATAATTTCAAATGTACGTACAGCTAGCCTAACTAGTATGTTAGCATCAATTAGCTGGCAGTCATGCCGCGACCAAATATGTCTGATTAGCACATACGTCAACAACATCAACAAAACTCACCTTTGTGATTTCTTTCACTTAGCATCGCCGGTAAATAGCATGTTAGCATCGATTAGCATGCCGTGCTAATCAATGCACATTCTACGTAAATCAACTTGAATCCGTCCCTGATCGTGTTGTTACACCCGACAACACACAAGGTACGGAAAACAGTCGAAAAAATGGAAAATAACAGAGCTGATTTGACTTGATGTGTATAATGTGTTTGACAAAATGGCCGATTGACTACCTAGGTGACGTCACGTTCTGACGTCATCGCTCCGAGAGTGATTAATACAGAAGCGTTTATTTCGCCAAAATTCACCCATTTAGAGTTCGGAAATCGGTTAAAAAAATATATGGTCTTTTTTCTGCAATATCAACGTATATATTGACGCCTACATAGGTCTGGTGATAATGTTCCCCTTTAAGATCTTCTGTAAAATAATGTAATGGTAATGGTAAAATCCCATTGATTCCTTTTATGTTTAGTCTGCAAGAAGAAAGCTAGGCTGGCTATTGAAGCCGCATCAGCCGTGGGTGGTTGTGAGGAAGCACAGGGGTTATAAAAACCCCGAAACAAAACAAGTTGGTTTTGAGTTTAAAGTTTGTCCGCGTGCTAATGATCAGAGTTGAAGCCTCCGTCCCAAAAAAGCCGCCAAATTCTCTCCTTCTGTGTCACAAAACATCCAAAGCTGCAATCATACAGAAACAGCTGGCTAGCTGCACCGCTGTAGATTGCCTTTTTTTCAATTAACTCCAGCCAACATTATCACATCATGAAATCCTGATTGTGAATAACTTCTAAAAGCTGGAAGGAGGAGGGATGACCCCTCCCCCCATATTTTGTAAATAAAGTGACATTACTCATTAATGTGATGAATGACTGTGCAATTCTCTCCCATCAAAGCCTCCTCTCCTGTGGGGGACATTCTAAGGGGGGAACTGTTAAAACATGCGACTCAAAGTGCTGAAGCAAGCAAGGCCGCCAGCCAAACGCTCTTTTTTTTTCCAACTGTTGACGCTCCCAAGGACCCATCTCGCCGTTAACATCAAATCATTAACTTCACACACCTAGCAGTCACTAAAGCCACCATAGAGAGATGGTGTCGATATGGGGGGGCAAACAGAAGAGTCAAATATCCTCTATATCAGTGGTTCTTTAACTTGTTTCACCAATTACAACCTCAGAAAACACTTGTCTCTCCAAGTAAAATACCGTAGCATAGTCGGTCTAAATAGTCATTACAAACGAAGCAGTTTTTATTCAACAAGTTTATTTAATATTTTTGGCCACTGTAATATCACACACAGTTTGAACAGTAAAACTGTGTTTAAAGGCCTACTGAAACCCACTACTACCGACCACGCAGTCTGATAGTTTATAGATCAATGATGAAATATTAACATTGCAACACATGCCAATACGGCCGGTTTAGTTTACTAAATCGCAATTTTAAATTTCCCGCGAGGTATCTTGTTGAATACGTCGTGGAATGATGACGCTTATGTTGACGCGTGCTTGTGACGTTATTGGTTAGAGCGGACATTTTAGCCCAGCACCACTCACGGCTAAAAGTCCGCTGCTTTAATTGCATAATTACACAGTATTTTGGACATCTGTGTTGCTGAATCTTTTGTAATTTGTTCAATTAATAATGGAGACTATAAAGAAGAATGCTGTTGGTGGAAAGCGGTGGATTGCAACTGCCTTTAGCAACCAAACCACACCCGGTGTTTCTTTGTTTTTTGTGAAGCTTAATTAAGGAACGATCAAGCGAATATGTTTCTCTACCACATGTCAACCAGCAAGTTTTTGGATGAGAAAATTGTGATATTAAGTCTGCTCTTACCGGAGACTTGAGCGGAGTTTGCGTCCTCCTGCAGCAGCTGTCAAAACGGCAGCTGTGACTTTCTTGGCTCCTCCATATGGCTTCCCTCAGAGACACTGGCGGTCACCGCAGCCCTCCGACTTTCAGGTATGACTTTATAATCTAACTAAAACACTAGTAACACAATAAGCAGATAAGGGATTTCCCAGAATTATCCTGGTAAATGTGACTAATAACATCTGAATTGCTCCCACTGCCGTCGCCTTTTTTTTTTTTTTAGTGCTTCACTCTTAAGTTTCCTCATCCACGAATCTTTCATTCTCGCTCAAATTAATGGGGAAATCGTCGCTTTCTCGGTCCGAATCGCTCTTGCTGCTGGTCACTATGATTATACACAATGTGCGGATGTGAGGAGCCCTACAACCTGTGACGTCACGCACACATCGTCTACTACTTCCGGTACAGGCAAGGCTTTTTTATTAGCGACCAAAAGTTGTGAACTTTATCGTCAATGTTCTGTACTAAATCCTTTCAGCAAAAATATGGCAATATCGCAAAATGATCAAGTATGACACATAGAATGGACCTGCTATCCCCGTTTAAAAAAAAAAAAAACTCATTTCAGTAGGCCTTTAAATATTAAAGTAAGTGGTAGTTTAGCGTACAACTGGTACCACAGTTTGAGAATCACTTCTCTTTATTAAAGGAGTGCTCTGATCTTGTTCAAAACCAACTGCAAACAGGGTGGACAAATAATTTCACCCTCTGTGTACACACATTTTGGCTTTCTTATCGGTTATTAAAATACTTGGAGTTCAAAATGTGTGCCACTCTCGTAGCTCAATGTGGAGGAAAGATGGTTGTGGTTGGGAACCGGACCCATTACCTCCCTGCTTGGCACTCAGTGTCGAGGGCTGGAATTGGGGGAAAATCACCAAAATGATTCCCGAGCGCGGCCACCGCTGCTGCTCACTGCTCCCCTCAACTCCCAAGGGGTAAAACAAGGGGATGAGTCAAATGCAGATAATAATTTCACTACAACTAGTGTTTGTGACTATCAGTCGTACTTCAACTGTTTACCTTTAACACAAGATGCTGTGGTAACAATCAATCAATCGTCAATCGTGTACTTTTAGTCCCCGAGGCAACAATACTAAAAACCTCTGGAATAAAAAATGTATTCAATCAAAAAACACTTCTAGAATTAGAAAATTACTTTTACAAATACAAAAAAATACTTTTACAACAGAAAAACAAAAAAATTGTATAGACCTGGGATGTTCACATGATTATATGGGGGCCACTTTGATACATTTTGCACACTTAAGATACAAAAAACCATACAATATAGGTCAACCAATATCAACAACTATCTGGACAAAACATCCACGTCTTAGCTTTATTTGTACACATGGTCATCATGACCGTACTCATGGAAATCATCAAACATCATGTTCAGTAGGCGCAAAGTTCATCTCCCGTTTTAGTTTCTGGGTCTAATGTATTTGGGGTGTGGATGGGGGGGATTAGGGTGAGTTTAATTTTTTTGGTTTTGTTCAAATCCATACACATGTATTTTGCTTGTCGAATGTGTCACAGGCCAATAAAAAAAAGAAGCTTCGGGCCACAAGCGGGTCCTGGGGCGCAATTTGGACACCCCTGGTATATCCATTCATTCATCCATCCATCCATCTTTTTCCGCTTATCCGAGGTCGGGTCGCGGGGGCAACAGCCTAAGCAGGGAAGCCCAGACTTCCCTCTCCCCAGCCACTTTGTCTAGCTCTTCCCGGGGATCCCGAGGCGTTCCCAGGCCAGCCGGGAGACATAGTCTTCCTACCGGTTGGACGTGCCCTAAACACCTCCCTAGGGAGGCGTTCGGGTGGAATCCTGACCAGATGCCCGAGCCACCTCATCTGGCTCCTCTCGATGTGGAGGAGCAGCGGCTTTACTTTGAGTTCCTCCCGGATGGCAGAGCTTCTCACCCTGTATCTAAGGGAGAGCCCCGCCACCCGGCGGATGAAGCTCATTTCGGCCACTTGGACCCGTGATCTTATCCTTTCGCTCATGACCCAAAGCTCATGACCATAGGTGAGGATGAGAACATAGATCGACCGGTAAATTGAGAGCTTTGCCTTCCGGCACAGCTCCTTCTTCACCACAACGGATCGGTACAACGTCCGCATTACTGAAGACACTGCACCGATCCGCCTGTCAATCTCACGATCCACTCTTCCCTCACTCATGAACAAGACTCCTAGGTACTTGAACTCCTCCACTTGGGGCATGGTCTCCTCCCCAACCCGGTATTTCACTGGTATAGACCAGTGAAATAACCTTTTTTTTTTCAAACAATAAAAATACACCCCATAGAGAAATTAAACAAAAACTTGTAAATATTATAAAAAAGCTACTATCCCAAAATGGGGCAGGCCAAGTCCTTTCAATTGGCACGACAAAGGTTGGCTTTGCAAATTGAGCACATATTCATAAAGTAACACTCCTCTTTCAAGCTTACACAATCACTGATGGCATATTTGTAAAGCTAACTCGTTGCTATCTATCAAACAAGATGATCTCCACTACAATACTTTACATACCGTGTTGCTGTATTCACTTTGACCTTTAAAGGAAACACATGATTTCTTTACGAAGGAAACACATTTCTCCCAAAAAAAAAAAAAATCTAAAACAATAAAAATACAGTTTTGTTTTAAAATGTTTTTACAATTTTGAATTAGGTTGTATTCAAGCCAAAAAAAAAACCACCTATGAACAATAATTGAAAAAACGACACTAAAAGAAATTCTAAAAAAAGTTAGACAAATTTTACAACAATTAAGTTACCATTGTCTCAAACAATACATAACCATTTCTAGAGCAATGAAAGAAAAACATTTAAACCCTGAAAAACAATGATTCTCAAAGACCAAAATGCTTAGTGTTTTTTCGTAACTACTAAAACAATGAAACAGACCTAGAACAAGGGCAGACAACCTCTACAACACAACACATGAGCAGAAAAATAAACAACGTATATGGAATCAAACATTACTAATAGAAAAATGAAGACATTCTGGAGCAATTAAATATTTTTTTGCAAACATTTCAAGAAAACTGAAAACGGCTTCTGCAACACTGAAAAAAAAAAATATATGTATACAATAACAATGTTACATAATAATAAAAAAAAATCCAACTTTTACATAGAACATTAGCAACATATTTTGGAACAATATGAAAAAAATGTTGAACTAGTAAAATGCACTATGTCTTCTAAATCATTAAAATAAGAATACAATACTCGGAGGTCGACTTTGTATTTTTAGCAAATGTAGCAATGTATTTCCAATAAAATGATCTAAACACAGAACTACAAGCTTGATTTTGCCTTGCGGGACGTAAATGGACTCTTAGCATCCATAGTAAGTAAACATTTTCTAATGGGATTTTGTACAAGGCAGCAGTGAGTTTTCCAGCATGTACATTAAGCTCAAGGCTTATAGATTTCCTTGGCGGCTTGCTGCTGTTCTCACAATGACTTCATTTGGAGTTAAATCAAGTTCTTTAGGACCAAAAATGTCCTTCATGGCAAAGTGGGACACAGCGTATTACTTACTTTTGACAATTTACTCCAGGGAGCACCTTTCCTGCCTCCGCCCCTTAGCCCTTGTCTTGCTTACGGGAGTTCCTCATTGATCAATCACTGTCAGAGAAGGCTGCTCTTTAATTGTTCTAATCATGACTGACAATCCTCTTTTTCTGTCTGTCACAGGTCTCAGGAGAGAGAATGTTCCCTGACTTTCACACCTTCAACCTCAAGGTAGGCTTTTTCTAAAGCCACGCTATTTCTAGAAGGGGCAGTTATATTTTACGGACATATGGTCTGTTATTGTAGGGGGCCCTGTAACGTGCCATGAAGCCACATGGAGATAAGAGAAAGGTGGCGACATGTATAGATCATTTCACTAGCCTGGATTGAATTATTATTTTATACTCTTTGCTAAAATGTTGAAGAAGAACTGTCTATTGTTTTAGCAATAGGTCCTGAAAAACAGCTTTGCGCTCCTGGCACATACACAAACTTTGACGAGGGTATTTTCAGTTTGTCTGCAAAACAAAGTGTTTTTCTCCTGTAAGCATTTGTTCAGTAGGTCTTTCAAAAACAACAATTAAAAGAAATACATTTTTTATTGCAAAGTCAGAGACAAAACAAGACAAACATCAATGCCAAACCATTAGGTTTGCATTTAAAATAATGTGTCGCCATTGAATATAAGACAGTATTTAAAGACAATAGGGGTAAAAAAGGTTTATATCCGAGTCGCAATTCTTATTTATTAAGATTCTGAATTGATTCATGATTTTCAAAGATCAATTATTTTGGTTGCGCATACACTCGTAGAATTTACATTCTGGCTTGGGGTGTTGTTGGTTGTGAACCCAGGATCCAGAGACAGCATGCCAAATCCAGGTAAAAATGTATTCAATAAACACAACTAGTGAAGACAGGGAGTGCACACAAAACAAAAACCACAGTTCCACAGGACTGGGCTGGCATATACAGCAGGTGTGTTCTGATTGCCAGGCAGGGACAGATAAGGAAGCCAGTGCCTGCACAGGAAAAATTGTGGAAAAAGGAGGAGGTAAACAGGAAATGGAAACACAAATAAGAATGCTGGCCAAGAAATAGAATAAAATACCAAAAACTACTAATCATTTTCTTGAGAGCTCATGCCCATACATCAGCAGTGAGGAGCGTTTGTAACGTGTAACCTGTTTTAAAAAGGTTTTAACATAGTTTATATTCCAAATAATACATTGCACGAATTGGTTTGAATATTGTTCAGCACGGTGGAGGAGGGATAGGTGCTTCACAATACGAAGGTCCTGGGTTTGATCCTGCGCTTGGGATCTTTCTGTGTGGAGTTTGCATGTTCTGCCCATGACTGCGTGGGTTCCCTCCGGCTACTACGGCTTCCTCCCACCTCCAAAGACATGCACCTGGTGACAGGTTGATTGTCAACACTAAAATTGGCTCTAGTGTGTGTATGTGAGTGTGACTGTTGGGGCGACTTGTCCAGGGTGTACGACGCCTTCCGCCCGAATGCAGCTGAGATAGGCTCCAGCCACCCCGAACGGGACAAGCGGTAGAAATTGGATGGATGGATGGACGGTGTGAATCGACACTAGTGTTGGATTAGGAATTTATTTCCAATTGAATTGTCTCCCCAAGAATCAGAATTGAATTGAACAGTGAGTTGTTGAAAGATTCACATCCCCAAGTCTTTTTTTTCTAGTGAACGTTTATATTTTAATGTTTGGGTCGATACAGTCAACTATCTACAGCAGTGCTTCTCAAATATTTTTTGTTGCGCCCCCCTCAGAAGAAGATCATATGTTGCGCCCTCCCCTCTGTCTTTCCACTGTGATTATACGTAGTATATTTTGTAAATATAATTTTTAACTATATCCCTGCATAACATTGTAAGCTCATTAACATTAAAGGAAACAACTTATGGCAGAAAAAAGCATGTTCTCCAAGGTCACACCCTGGTATTGTACAGCGCCACCCCAGGGGGGCCTGCCTCACTATTTCAGAAGGACTGATGTCCATCAATCAAGGACTGATCTCTCTGTACGATCAGTGTCAGAGCTTGGTCCGCATTGCCGGCAGTAAGTCGAACACATTTCCAGGGAGGGTTGGACTCCGCCAAGGCTGTCCTTTGTCACCGATTCTGTTCGTAACTTTTATGGACAGAATTTCTAGGCGCAGTCAAGGGATTGAGGGGTTCCGGTTTGGTGGCCGCAGGTTTAGGTCTCTGCTTTTTGCAGATGATGTGGTCCTGATGGCTTCATCTGGCCGGGACCTTCAGCTCTCACTGGATCGGTTCGCAGCCGAGTGTGAAGCGACCGGAATGAGAATCAGTACCTCCAAGTCCGAGTCCTTGGTTCTCGCCCGGAAAATGGTAGAATGCCATATCCGGGTTGGGAGGACACTCTGCCCCAAGTGTAGGAGTTCAAGTACCTAGGAGTCTTGTTCATGAGGGAGGGAAGAGTGGATCATGAGATCAACAGGTGGATCGGTGCGGCGTCTTCAGTAATGCGGACGTTTTACCGATCCGTTGTGGTGAAGAAGGAGCTGAGCCGGAAGGCAAAGCTCTCAATTTACCGGTCGATCTACGTTCCCATCCTCACCTATGGTCATGAGCTTTGGGTCATGACTGAAAGGATAACATCACGGGTACAAGCGGCCGAAATTAGTTTCCTCCCTTAGAGATAGGGTGAGAAGCTCTGCCATCCGGGAGGAGCTCAAAGTAAAGCCACTGCTCCTCCACATCGAGAGGAACCAGATGAGGTGGTTCGGGCATCTGGTCAGGATGCCACCCGAACGCCTCCCAAAGGAGGTGTTTAGGGCACGTCCAACCGGTAGGAGGCCACGGGGAAGACCCAGGACACGTTGGGAAGACTATGTCTCCCGGCTGGCTTGGGAACGCCTCGGGATCCCCCGGGAAGAGCTAGACGAAGTGGCTGGGGAGAGGGAAGTCTGGGCTTCTCTGCTTAGGCTGCTGCCCCCGCGACCCAACCTCGGATATGCGGAAGAAGATGGATGGATGGATGGATGATCGGATGATCTCCATCAAGGTGCGGAACCTATGTGGTGCTATATAACTCTAAATAAAACAAACCTCGGAAAAATTATTATCAGAGCCCAAAATATTCAACCAACAAATTCTCATAATAATAATAACAATTTGTGACTATTATGTGTATTGTAGCAGGAAATGGCTGTAAGGTAAAGGTTCCCTAGCTCCTGACAATACTGTCTGATGCGCCTTGCTGCTCCTTTCAATTGTCACTTGTTAGCTCATGTAGCGTTTCATGAATACAATAGCTGACATGACGCCATCTGTCACGTCTGGCCAAAAGACATGCGAACAATTGCAAACCACTGATATGCAAATCCGGGGGCCGCTCTACTTCATGCAAATGTCCGCCGCCGCTGATTTCCGAATGTCATTTATGTGACAGCTGCAACGCCAGCATCCATAATGTTTTGACTGCTGTGAGTAAATGGAATCCTGCTTGTCAGCAAATAAGAGGACGACGAGGAAGCGTCTCAGTGACATGATTGTTTTTGTCCAACTTTGAAACCATATTAAGGATTAACGCTGATGCAGTGATTTGTGAACGCTGGTAAAAATAATGCCTTAAATAGGAGGCTATTTCAACATTTTATATTGTACACTAGTCAGGTCTGCAATGGCATTTAGCGAGATTGCTATGCCATTGTCTGCAGTAAAAGATTATGTTCTAAACGGGGTGGGGGGGGGCCAACGTTTTTAAATTTAAAATGTAATCAGCACAATCACCATAAGCAATCAGTTCCTCTTCATTTCACCTGATCCAGCCCTCCACCACCAACACCATCCTTCACCCTGCTTTAAAAGAAATAATCTTATCAGGGCGCTCGGATTAAGTCTGTCTTGACTTTGATTAACATCAAAAAGTTTTTTGGGGGGGGAAGAAGGGCATCAAAAGTTGACATTTCAGAGGATGTACATCATGTGGACATACAGTGTAAGGCAGGAACTGTTTAACTTTTAAAGTGGAAAGGAAGTTGAAGCATTTTTTGTCATAAACTAATACGCAGCACCCAATTATTTCCCTGCTGTGGTAGAAGGTAATACAGTACACAAACATAAAAGGTGTTTAGTGCCAGATTATTATTTCAAATTTAAAAAATCTAAAAAATCGAAGGTATGCACTGGTTTAGCTTCTAATGCATCCCATTTAGGCAGAAAACAAGTCGCCGCCTAGTAGTGGTTGGGGACATTCTCAATAGTTTCCATCCCTGTTTGTGTCAAGTTAGCATTTATTGCATTTACTCACCAAAAGTGAGGTACTGTTTTACCTTTAACTGTATCCCGTTTAGGCAGCAAACTATTAAATAACCTGAACCTGACTTAGTCTCAATTGTTGAGTACAAATACATTTAGTTTAGGTCTTAGCTGCAGAACTACATATGAGGGATTGGTATCGGTTACATTTTATCCAATACAGGTGTAATATCAATACTTTAAAAAAAAATGTCTCTTTAGTTTGATAATATTAAAATACAATCTTAAAAAAAAGGTCAGAATTATCGCAGTAATTCAGAATGTGTAAAAAACCCCAATTAGCTTATTTTGTTCTGAAATCCGTGGAATGCACTTTGCTGGCAGTGACTCTGATTGGTGCATAATGAGGAAGTGTTGCTGTTGTGGCGGCAAGCGCTAAAGCAGAATGTGTGTGCGCTGTGCGTTTGGTGAAAGTGAGCATTGTTGTTGTTGTGTTAAGGTCAGACTGTCTGCCACTGTCAGGAACCTGCATTACTTGCACGATATCACCTTTGCACGTGTTGCAAGTGGCTGTTTGCACGTGTTGCAAGTGGCTGAGTCTGCATTCATTGAGCACTGAAATCAGGCATGGCTTGCTACTTCTGACATAATAAAACAGAGTTTCATTGTACCCATCTCTACTACAGATGCCACAGATTTCTGAACGGGAACAATTAAATACAAACCCCGTTTCCATATTAGTTGGGAAATTGTGTTATATGTAAATATAAACGGAATACAATGGTTTGCAAATCCTTTTCAACCCATATTCAGTTGAATGCACTACAAAGACAAGATATTTGATGTTCGAACTCATAAACTTAATTTTTTTTGCAAACAATAATTAACTTACAATTTCATGGCTGCAACATGTGCCAAAGTAGTTGGGAAAAGGCATGCTCACCACTGTGTTACATCACCTTTTCTTTTAAAAACACTCAAGAAACGTTTGGGAACTGAGGAAACTAATAGTTGAAGCTTTGAAAGTGGAATTCTTTCTCATTCTTGTTTTATGTAGAGCTTCAGTCGTTCAACAGTCCAGGGTCTCCGCTGTCGTATTTTACGCTTCATAATGCGCCACACATTTTGGATGGGAGACAGGTCTGGACTGCAGGCGGGCCAGGAAAGTATCCGCACTCTTTTACTACGAAACCACGCTGTTATAACACGTGGCTTGGCATTGTCTTGCTACAATAAGCAGGGGTGTCCATGATAACGTTGCTTGGATGACAACATATGTTGCTCCAAAACCTGTATGTACCTTTCAGCATTAATGGTGCCTTCACAGATGTGTAAGTTACCCATGCCCTGGGCACTAATGCACCCCATACCATCACAGATGCTGGCTTCTGAACTTTGCGTCTATAACAATCCGGATGGTTATTTTCCTCTTTGTTCAGGAGGACACCATGTCCACAGCATCCAATTATAATTTGAAATGTGGACACGTCCGACCACAGAACACTTTTCCACTTTGCATCAGTCCATCTTAGATGAGCTCGGGCCCAGAAAAGCCAGCGGCGTTCCTTGGTGTTGTTGATGAATGGGTTTTGCTTTGCATAGCGGAGTTTTAACTTGCACTTACAGATGTAGCAACCAACTGTAGTTACTGACTGTAGTTTTATGAAGTGTTCCTGAGCCCATGTGGTGATATCCTTTACACACTGATGTCGTTTTTGATGCAGTACCGTCTGAGGGATCAAAGGTCCGTAATATCATCGCTTACGTGCAGTGATTTCTCCAGATTCTCTGAACTTTTTGATGATTTTACGGACCGTAGATGGTAAAATCCCTAAATTCCTTGCAATAGCTCGTTGAGAAATGTTGTTCTAAAACTGTTCGAAAATTTGCTTACAAATTGGTGACCCTCGCCCCATCCTTGTTTGTGAATTACTTAGCATTTCATGGAAGTTGCTTTTATACCCAATCATGGCACCCAGCTGTTCTCAATTAGCCTGCACACCTGTGGGATGTTCCAAATAAGTGTTTGATGAGCATTTTTCAAATTTATCATTATTTATTGCCACTTTTCCCAACTTTTTTGTCACGTGTTGCTGGCATCAAATTCTAAAGTTAATGATTATTTGTAAAAAAAAAAATGTTTATCAGTTTGAACATCAAATATGTTGTCTTTGTAGCATATTCAACTGAATATGGGTTGAAAATTATTTGCAAATCATAGTATTGCGTTTATATTTACATCTAACACAATTTCCCAACTCATATGGAAACGGGGTTTGTATATACAACTACTGTTAATGTAGGTGGGGACGATGTGGTAGAAGTTGGAGAGGTCCTGATACCAGTTGTGGGATCGTATCTGGCCGATTTTTTCCTTTTTTAACTAAAATGAACTGATGAACCTAAGCTAATCTTTACCCCAGCTGTGTTCTGTTCACATGGCTCAATATTGTACAGTGGAACCTGACTTTAGGAATTTCATTGGTTCTTGAACATGCTACATAAACTGAAAACTTTGAATAGTGAAGCATGGTTCTCTATAATAATGAATGTAAACATGAATAATTGGTTCCAGCCTTGACAAAAGTCCCTTATTTAGTAAAAAACTGCAAACTTTGAAGACACTATCATGATATATAGAGTATATATAGAGTATGAATGCATGTGTGTGTGTGTGTGTAATATATATATATATATATATATATATATATATATATATGTATATATATATATATATATGTATATATATATATATATATATATATATATATATATATATATATATATATATATATATATATATATATATATATATATGAGTATTTAAACACACTGCTATTTTGCAAGTTTTCCCACTTAGAAATCATGGAGGGGTCTGAAATTTTCATGGTAGGTGCATGTCCACTGTATGAGAGATAACCTTAAAAGAAAAATCCTGAAATCACAATCCATGATTTTTTTTTAAACAATTTATTTGTGTGACACAGCTGAAAATACGTATTTGAACACCTGTCTATCAGCTAGAATTCTGACCCTCAAAGACCTGTTAGTCCGCCTTTAAAAGTCCTCCTCCACTCCACTGTATTATCCTCAATCAGATGCACCTGTATGAGCTGCATAAAGACACCTGTCCACCGCATACAATCAGTAAGACCCAAACATTCAGCATGGCTAAGAGCAAAGAGCTGTCCAAAGACACCAGAGACAAAATTGTACAACTCCACAAGGATGGAAAGGGCTACGGAGAAATTGCCAAGCAGCTTGGTGAAAAAAGGTCCACTGTTGGAGCAATCATTAGAAAATGGAAGAAGCTAAACATGACGGTCAATCTCAATCGGAGTGGAGCCCCATGCAAGATATTAACTGGTGATGCTAAGAAAGGTGGGGAATCAGCCCAGGACTACACGGCAGGACTTGGTCAATGACCTGACAAGAGCTGGGACCACTGTTTCCATGGTCACTGTTGGTAATACACTAAGACGTCATGGTTTGAAATCATGCATGGCACGGAAGGTTCCCCTGCTTAAACCAGCACATGTTAAGGCCCGTATTAAGTTTGCCAATTACCATTTGGATGATCCAGAGGAGTCATGGGAGAAAGTCTTGTGGACAGATGAGACCAAAATTTACCTTTTTGGTCATTATTCCACTATGTGTGTTTGGAGGGAAAAGAATGATGCGTACCATCCCAAGAACACCATCCCTAGTGTGGAGCGAAGCATGGGTTTGTTAGCATCATTCTTTGGGGGTGTTTTTCTGCTCATGGGACAGGAAGACTGTACCTTATTAAGGAGAGGATGACTGCAGCCATGTATTAAGGAGAGGATGACTCCAGCCATGTATTGTGAGATTTTGGCCAAAAACCTCCTTCCCTCAGTCAGATCATTGAAGATGAGTCGTGGCTGGATCTTCCTAGATGACAATGTCCCAAAGCACACAGCCACGAAAACCAAGAAGTGGCTTTGTAAGGACCATATCAAGGTCCTGGAGTGGCCTAGCCAGTCTCCAGACCTAAATTCAATTGAAAATCTTTGGATGGAGCTGAAAGTCTGTGTTACTCAGCGACAGCGATGGGCCTGCTGGAGGAAGAGATGGCGGCGGCAGTATCGCAGAAAGTGACAATATCATCTGCAGCGGACTAATCGTAGATGAGGAGGTGAAGGAGTCCGGGCTCAGGGAGAGTGGTGGAGCCAAAACAGGAAGAGTGATGAATACAGAAAATAACCAAACACACAACATATGTCAGACCTGTCACAAACCCATCAGACCTGTGGGACAGGTCTTGACAGGCATGTCCATATGTTGGAATTGTTCATATTTAATTGTGTCTTGTCTATGATCCATCATATAGTTTTCTATTATCCAGTTAAGGGAAGTGAAGTGAAGTGAATTATATTTATATGGCGCTTTTTCTCTAGTGACTCAAAGCGCTTTACATAGTGAAACCCAATATCTAATTTTTACATTTAAACCAGTGTGGGTGGCACTGGGAGCAGGTGGGCAAAGTGTCTTGCCCAAGGACACAACAGCAGTGACTAGGGTGGCGGAAGCGGGGATTGAACCTGCAACCCTCAGGTTGCTGGCACGGCCGCTCTACCAACCGAGCTATACCGATTAAAAAAAGTTAAAGTAACAGTGAGTTCAGAGAGTTTAGTTTTTTCAAGCAGTTATGGCATTGTGTTAGCATTAACATACTGCAAGATGCCAATTTGGCTCATGTTTAGTCCTACACTCAAGCATTAATAAAATGTCTTGTAATGACTTTGCTGGCAAAGGAGAATTAAACGTCTAAAACGCTTCGGGGATCAGTGTTGAATTACAATCAATGGGAAACGCAGTGGGTTCCCGAGGTGTTTGGCCACTTGTTTAGAGTGAGCACTTTGTTATTGATGCCGTCGCTCAATTGGTGAGCCAGGGCCGAAGCTCGTTCTTCTTCTTGAGCACAAGCATTGATTGGCAAACGTCGTGCTTACTTAGTGCTTTCACACCTAGCCATGCATTTATTCTGTTGCAGGAGTCTGGGGAATAGGTAGAAGCTATTAAGCTACTGGAAGCCAATGCAATGAATGCAGAGTGTTGTATAATCATGTTTGAACTTACAATGTATATTATTTTATATACTAGCTTGCCCACTAATACTAAAAACCTCTCAGGTAAGGTAATGCCCGATCCACATGGGTACAAGAGAGTTGCTATTTTTTATATTTTAAGTCAATACATTGTCAACAATATCTTTAATTGATACAATTACTAGACTTTTGTACTGGGCCACCACTAGTACAGTATTAAAAACCAGGGCTAATCAACTGGTGCCAAATTCAGCTGGTAAAATATATCAGATCGGCCACACGTTAGGTTTAAAACCGAAATGTACAAACAGCCGTCACAAAGAGAATCTTTGACTAGCGATTTCTGCAGTAATTCCTTAAAACATCAATGCTCTCCTTTCAAATAGAGGAGCTCTTACGAGCAGGAGTCCTTAAAATAACACGGGCCAACATTGAAGTACTCATGTCATATCGACAGAGCAGTTGTCCAACCTTTATTGAACCAAGGCACACATTTTACAGTTTTCAAATACCTCCCAGCACACCACAAAGTGTGCCATTAACTATTCTGTTGTATGAATTGACATCAAGGTTGAAGGATAAGGGAAACACCCTCATAAATGTTGGCGTTTTGATGTATGGTTTGTACTTTTATTGCATCAGTAGAATAGTTACTGTTCTCCTCCAGAGTCCAGCACACCCAGATGTCACAGCAAAGATAGAGTAATACCTCTATTATACCACGAGGGGGGATTATGTGGACAAATGCGCACCACTTCTGTCTAGTGAACAAGAAGACCACATCCTTCGCCAAATGATGGACAGAATAATAATGGGCTATCTTCTGTTCTGATGCAGACAGTCAATGTTTTGTCCGTTAATATGTGTTGCTTGCATATAGATGACATAATCAAACCAATAAAGTGACAGTTGATAATTTACGATGACACACCTGATGATCTCCAACGGTTCAATGAGGCAATGTCCACACGAACACGGAGAGTTTCAAAAACTCTTATTTAGGGTTAAAACGATCTCCATCCGCACAGGTGTAGTTTCAAAACTGTCTATGTCTACACTTAAAACGCATAGACCTGCTGTCATGCACTTTTTGTCCAATCTGATGCCTGAAAAAAGCAGCAACAGCTGAGTGGCATTACACCTCTTTTATGTTTATTTTGATATACTAGGCGTATACAATGACATGTAGATTATTTTTAAAACCAGCCTGCACTTACACAGAGCCCTGGGACCATTATTAATCTTTTTTTTTTTCAGTGTTTAATGTGCACATGCATGCCGGTGCTGCTGAAACCCAACACTCATAGAATTACAACATGTTTAATCACCAATATGGTGATGTATTACATGTGCAGTGAATTGTACATTATTTCTAAAATCAGCATGCCTTAACGAGCCAAGGAGACCTTTTTACATGTTTAAGTGCCGATATAAAACACACGGACGTGCGTGCGCCACTACAAAACTCTCGTGGAATTATAAAGCATTTAATCATCGATACAGTGATACAGTACGTGTGCAATGAAGTGTATATTGTCTTTAACATCAGTACACACTACAAGGAGGACGCTACACCATGTTTTTTTTGTTGCTTGGTCGCTTTTTAGATGTGTGCACGATCGCGCCTGGCTCCATCTACAAAACCCACAACTCGTGAAGTTGGCACGTTGTTTAAATCATAAATAAAAACAGAATACAATGATTTGCAAATCTTTTTCAACTTATATTCAATTGAATAGACTGCAAAGACAAGATACTTAACATTCAAACTGGAAAACATTTAATTTTTTGCAAATAGTAGTTTATTTGGAATTTGATGCCTGCAACATAAAAGATGGCGCAAGTGGCAAAAAAGACTGAGAACATTGAGGAATACTCTAACACTTATTTGGAATATCCCACAGGTGAACAGGCTATTTAGGAACAGGTGAGTGCCATGATTGGGTATAAAACCAGCTTCAATAAAATGCACAGTCATTCACAAAACAAGGATGAGGCGAGGGTCACCACTTTGTCAACAAATGCGTGAGCAAATTTTTGAACAGTTTAAGAACAACATTTCTCAATGAGCTATTACAAAGAATTTAGGGATTTCACCATTTACGGTCTGTAATGTCATTAAAAGGTTCAGAGAATTTGGAGAAATCACTGCACATAAGCGATGATATTATGGACCTTTGATCCCTTAGGCAGCACTGCATCAGAAAGCAACGTTGTGTAAAGGATATCACCAAATGGGTTCAGGACCACATCAGAAAACCAGTGTCAGTAACTACAGTTGGTCGCTTCATCTGTCAGTGCAAGTTAAAACTCTAATATGCAAAGCGAAAGCCATTTATCAACAACACCCAGGGATCCCGAGCTCATCTAAGATGGACTGATGCAAAGTGCAAAAGTGTTCTGCGGTCTGACGAGTCCACGTTTCAAATTAGTCTTGGAAACTGTGGACGTCGTGTCCTCTGGAACAAAGAGAAAAAGTACAATCCGGATTGTTATAGGCGCCAAGTTGAAAAGCCCGCATCTGTGGCATGGGGGTGTATTTTAGTGCCCAAGGCATGGGTAATTTACACATCTGTAAAGTCACCATTAATGCTGAAAGGAACATACAGGTTTTGGAGCAACATATGTTGCTATCTAAGCAACGTTATCATGGACGGGCCTGCTTATTTCAGCAAGATAATGCCAAGCTGTGTGTTACAACAGCGTGGCTTTGTAGTAAAATAGTGTGAGTACTAGACTGACCTGCCTGTAGTCCAGACCTGTCTCCCATTGAAAATGTGTGGCGCAATATTATGCCTAAAATACCACAACGGAGACCCCGGACTGTTGAACAATTTAAGCTGTACATCAAGCAAGAATGGGAAATAATTCCACCCGAAAAGCTTCAAAAAATTGGTCTCCTCAGTTCCCAAATGTTAATTAAATGTTGTTAAAAGGAAAGGCCATGTAACACAGTGGTAAATATGCCCCTGTGCCAACTTTTTTGCAATGTGTTGCTGCCATTAAATTCTAAGTTGATGAATATTTGGCACAGGGGCATTTTTACCACTGTGTTACATGGCCTTTCCTTGTCTTGTCTTTGCAGTCTATTAAATGGAATATAAGTTGAAAAGGATTTGCAAATCATTGTATTCCGTTTGTATTTACGAATCACACAACATCCCAACTTCACTGGTTTTGGGTTTTGTACAAAATTTGAAGAAACACACGCAAACTAACTTCATGATTTGTTGGTAAAAACAGTAAGAACTAAAAACAAAAGCTAGTTTTGCACCTTTCATATTACACATAGCAAAAAGTATTGCTTGTCAAAGATGTCCCATCAGGTGGAGGTTCGACAGCTATCGTAACCAAAACAGCTGACTGTAATTAGCGCTGGCGGGAGTGTCGCAAAGCCCATTTCAATGTACAGTATCTTTTTTATTAATGTTGAGTGAACATAGCAGCATGTTTACGTTCATACATAAAGTAAGTCCTCCTAAAGTGTTTTGAAAGGCAGCAAAGCAGTGTCGTTGAGCTTTAGAACTGACAGCGCACAACAGTGACGTCGTCATCACAATTTTCCGATTGTGCCGCGTACTCGCATAAGCCAAGCATAGAGTTTTGGAACACTACACTTTGGCCAGTGTTTGCAAATGTCTGCATTTTTAAAGACAGAAGTATACATTTACGTGTGGACAAGAGGCCTAAACGCAGAGCTAAGTATGCGTTTGATAAGTATCCATGTTTTGCGGCGCAGCGGTTGGGAATCACTGTAGTAGAATTTAAATGGTGCTTTTACAATAAATTCCTACAAGTAGCACTGTGCTTGTCATGTACAAACCCCGTTTCCATATGAGTTGCGAAATTGTGTTAGATGTAAATATAAACGGAATACAATGATTTGCATATCATTTTCAACCCATATTCAGTTGAATATGCTAGAAAGACAACATATTTGATGTTCAAACTGATAAACATTTTTTTTTTTTTTTTTGCAAATCATTAACTTTAGAATTTGATGCCAGCAACACGTGACAAAGAAGTTGGGAAAGGTGGTAATAGATACTGATAAGTTTGAGGAATGCTCATAAAACACTTATTTGGAACATCCCACAGGTGTGCAGGCTATTGGGGAACAGGTGGGTGCCATGATTGGGTATAAAAACATCTTCCCAAAAAAGGCTCAGTCTTTCACAAGAAAGGATGGGGCGAGGTACACCCCTTTGTCCACAACTGCGTGAGCAAATAGTCAAACAGTTTAAGAACAATGTTTCTCAAAGTGCAATTGCAAGACATTTAGGGATTTCAACATCTACGGTCCATAATATCATCAAGAGGTTGAGAATCTGGAGAAATCACTCCACGTAAGCGGCATAACCCGAAACCAACATTGAATGACTGTGACCTTCGATCCCTCAGACGACACTGTATCAAAAACGGACATAAATCTCTAAAGGATATCACCACATGGGCTCAGGAACACTTCAGAAAACCACTGTTACTAAATACAGTTCGTCGCTACATCTGTAAGTGCAAGTTAAAGCTTTACTATGCAAAGCGAAAGCCATTTATCAACAACATACAGAAACGCCGCCGGTTTCCCGGGGCCCAAGATAATCTAAGATGGACTGATGCAAAGTGGAAAAGTGTTCTGTGGTCTGACGAGTCCACATTTCGAATTGTTTTTGGAAATATTCGACATTGTGTCATCCGGACCAAAGGGTAAGCGAACCATCCAGACTGATATCGACGCAAAGTTCAAAAGCCAGCATCTGTGATAGTATGGGGGTGCATTAGTGCCCAAGAGATGGGTAACTTACACATCTGCGAAGGCACCATTAATGCTGAAAGGTACATACAGGTTTTGGAACAACATATGCTGACATCTAAGCGACGTCTTTTTCATGAAATAAACATCTAAGCGCTGTTTATTTCAGCAAGACAATGCCAAGACACATTCTGCACGTGTTACAACAGCGTGGTTTCGTAGTAAAAGAGTGCGGGTACTTTCCTGGCCCGCCTGCAGTCCAGACCTGTCTCCCATCGAAAATGTGTGGCGCGTTATGAAGCGTAAAATACGACAGCGGAGACCCCGGACTGTTGAACGACTGAAACTCTACATAAAACAAGAATGGGAAAGAATTCCACCTTCAAAGCTTCAACAATTAGTTTCCTCAGTTCCCAAACGTTTATTTAGTGTTGTTAAAAGAAAAGGTGATGTAACACAGTGGTGAACATGCCTTTTCCCGACTACTTTGGCACGTGTTGCAGCCATGAAATTCTAAGTTAATTATTATTTTTTTAAAAAGTAAAGTTTATGAGTTTGAACATCAAATATCTTGTGTTTGTCATGCATTCAATTGAATATGGGTTGAAAAGGATTTGCAAACCATTGTATTCCGTTTATATTTACATCTAACACAATTTCCCAACTCATATGGAAACGGGTTTGTAGAATATATTTGACTATTTGTTGTAAGATTCTAAAAACAGCAGCTATTACTCCTTATTTGACACAAGTCAATCATTTACAGTAGTTTTTTTTTTTACATACAAATCCTAGATAATGCCACCTGTCTTGTTGGAGTCAGATATTGATGCAATGTATTCACTTGAAAGTTACCTTCACTACCCAAAATATGCTGTTTATTTTCAGACTGTTTACATTAAAACCCAGCCAGCAGGGAAATGGCTCTGCTAATAAAAAGTTAGATGGACTAATCTTGCCAACACTGGACTGAACCAAAAGACCTTTTAGAAAGCGCCAAAAAATGACAAGCGATTATCAAAGCGCCTCCAGGCTGGAGACGGTGTAATCCCCCGGATGTTGAAGTCCGAATTAGATCCCTCAAACAATGTCAGCTTGCCTATGCCGGTTAAAGCCTCACCATTTTAGTCCCAAAATGAAGTTGACCCCGTCAGAAAGCTTAAGGATGTAACAAAGCCCCCCGAGCTGTCATTTTCCTTCATCTGCTTTCATCTCTTCGCTGTAATAAGTCCACACTCCAGTCAGACCACAGGGCTAATAAGGCTTTTATCTGCTTTCTGATATTAGATATTAGCACCTCATCAACATTAAGCCAGCGGTGCGCTCTACCCCCTCCTTCCTCCTTCACGATTTGCATCATCCCAACCATGTCCCCCAAAGAAATCTTATCAAATTAAAATGAAGCAGCCATGTTGAATCGCCCGAAGGATGCCGCTACCCATCACTCAATGCCAAGCAACTCTAGTGCGTTCATGCTGCTCGTACAATTTATTTGGTCAGGTTTGAACGTGATCATCTTACCACACAAGCACCAAACAGGCGGCTTGAGACATCTTGTGATAAATGGGTTTAGGTCAATTTTTCAGGGGAACTCTAGTGTTTTTTGGTTCATTTGCACTCAAATGTGAATGCCACTAGGATCAAAGGCAGGAACCCATTTTTAAAATGACAGTAAAAAGCCTCCAGCAAGGAGCAAAAAAAGTCTAAATATTACAAGACTGAGGGAAAAATAATACAAGACTAAATATAAAGTATTACAATACTAAAGGTAAAATATTTTACGACTAAAGCAATTGTATTACAACAGTAAAGGTTACACATTACAGCGTGTTACAACAAAAAAGCTGTTTTAAAAAAATAGTATCGTAATATTACAAGAAATAGGTTGCCTTTTTTATTATTAAAAAGAGTACTTTTGGAAAAAAGGTTTAGAAAAAACAACAACACAATTTTACATTTATAAATACAAAAGGCAGGGTACTCAGTGGCCTAGTGGGTAGAGTGTCCGCCATGAGATTGGTAGGTCGTGAGTTAAAGTTCCGGCTGAGTCATACCAAAGACTATAAAAATGGGACCCATTACCTCCCTGCTTGGCACTCAGCATTAAGGGTTGGAATTGGGGGTTAAATCACCATAAATGATTCCCGGGCGTGGCACCGCTGCTGCCCACTGCTCCCCTCACCACCCAGGGGGTGATCAAGGGTGATGGGTCAAATGCAGAGAATAATTTTGCCACACCTAGTGTGTGTGACAATCATTGGTACTTTAACTTTAACTTAACAAACTAGAGAAGTCACCACCTCATTGCAGGACAAACACAGACAGACAGACAGACAAGACTACATACTGCTAGAGTAGACAGAAAAAAAAAAAAAAAAGCTAAAACTCTTGTCTATGTTGGCCCTCCGAGGAGGTGGCGACTTGTCCAGGGTGTACTCTGCCTTCTGCCTGAGTGCAGCTTGGATAGGCTCCAGCCCCCCCGTAACCCCAAAAGGGACAAGCGGTAGAAAATGGTTGGATGGATAATACAAATTGTGCACATGTGATTTCACCATGCATAGACAACAACAAAACAAAAACACAATTTCAACACCCACGGCACGGCCAGTGACAGGAACAGACCCAACAAAGCAGCCAAAAGAGCCAACACTGTCCAGTCCACGCAAAAAAGTGAGAATCTGTCAAAGGAGACCGATGGGGTAAGTACATGCTCGATCAGCAGGGGCTCCGTGAAGCTTGTCCATCCCAATGCTCAATGTTAGTCGCTCTGCAGCCCTGTCGTCTCGTCCGCATCTCCGTCCACACGTACTCCGGTGTGGCAGAGAGCCAGCAGCCGGTCCCCAGCACTACCTTGGCCGCACCTCCCTCCCGGGCAGATCCAAAAGTGCCCCGAAATAACACCAAAAAGCAGCGCAGAAGCCATGAAAGTGCCACCTAATGTTGCTATCCAAAAGTCAATAAATATACGAAAACCAGGAGGGAAACATTGCAAATACAAAGGGGAAAACACAAGAGCACAGTGCTTCTGCGGACAGTAGCCACAACATTTTATTTGTTTTTAACTTAATTGTAGGTCTGTGAATCGTTGGGTGTCCCACGATTCGATTCAATATCGATTTTTGGGGTCACGTTTCGATAATATATCATTTTTTTTCGATTCGATTCGATTCTCGAGTGAAAAACGATTTTTTCCCGATTTAAAAGGATTCTGTATGCATTCAATACATAGGATTTCAACAGGATCTACCCCAGTCTGCTGACATGCTAGCAGAGTAGTAGATTTTTGTAAAAAGCTTTTATAATTGTAAAGGACAATGTTTTATCAACTGATTGCAATAATGTAAATTTGTTTAAACTATTAAACGAACCAAAAATATAACTTATTTTATCTTTGTGAAAACATTGGACACAGTGTGTTGTCAAGCTTATGAGATGCGTTGCAAGTGTAAGCCACTGTGACACTTTATTTTTATTTTTATAAATGTCTAATGATAATGTCAATGAGGGATTTTTAATCACTGCTATGCTGAAATTATAACTCTTATTGATACTGATGTTGATAATATTCATTTTTGTTTCACTACTTTTGGTTTGTTCTGTGTCGTGTTTGTGTCCCCTCTCAAGTGCTCTGTTTATTGCAGTTCTGAGAGTTGCTGGGTCAGGTTTGGTTTTGGAAATGGATTGCATTGTTATGATATTGCTGTTTACTAGTTTGTTGGATTGATAAAAAAATAAATTAATATTTTTTTTTTGTTTTTTTTGGGAAAATCAAAAAAAAAATAGATTTTTTAAAAATTAGAATCGATTCTGAATCGCACAACATAAACAATTCGATTCGTATTCAAATCAATTTTTTCCCACACCCCTACTAAATTGTATTCTTATTATCATCGTAATGAGAAACCTGTATTGACAATGAGTAGAGCAGAATAAGATACAGTTTGAAAACCTGTGCCTCAATAGCTATGAACCTCACTGCACGTCACTGACAGCCATGTAGCAACTGAAATGACATGCTGTTGTACAAACAAGATATTAAGATAAGGTTGCTTAGTGTGTTTAATAAAAGAGCAACGTACAATATATGAAAGCTATCCCTAAATTACTGATGTTGTGATGTGATATAAAACAATCTAATTAAAATGGAATTACTTTGACCTCCTTAGAGGAGCTGGTTGTGTCGTTGGGCGCTAATATAATGGTAGGGGAAAACACATTTTTATATTTGGTGTGGACTAAAACTACAAGTGTGAACACAGCCTGAGTTTGCAAGCAGAGCAAATCGGCCATGATCTTTATAAAATACTTTGAAATGGTTCCTGGCAGAAGCGAATGAATGATAAATGCTGCGCTGGAGGCGATGAAAATATGTCTGAGTGACATAATCAGGATTTGTTGGTTGAAAAAAAATAAAACTATAAATAGAAACTTCAAATGGGTGATCTTTGCCATCTTTACTGCAGGGGGTAGTAGCGCATCTGTAATGCCTTTGCATCATAAACCTTAAAAACACAGAAATGTTTTGTCATTAACATACTGACACATGACAAGGGTTTATATTTGTCTATAGAAGTATACAAATCCACTGTTTCTAGCGTGTGGGAGGAGTGCAAAGGTTTCTTATCGTCCCTCGTGGCATCTTTTGTCAGGTGCTGTGTGAAGAAAAAAAAAAAAGAGAAATATTAACTGGAAAATATAGCTGGGAGAGATAGAAAATAAATTACTCGGCTGTGGAAAGGAACAAGAAGGAAGATATTTATCAAGTGGAGATGGAAATGTCTGCTAAGTCTGTGCCCTGGCCTTGAAAAATTAAAGGGATGTTTAGCTGCGATGGACCATGACACGTTCAAAATGGCAATTCATAATTGACCTTTTTGAATTTTTTAGCTTTACTTACAGTCACAAGACTAGGGATGTGTTGATCGATTGGTCACAGATCAGTATCAGACGATTTTTGTGAAATATTAAGTGATCGCAATTGCGTGTTAATGCCTTTAAGATACTTAATAAACTCTTACTTGACTCTGCATTTAGGCCCTTTCGTCCACACTTACTTTTGTACTTATGAACGCATACTTTTGCAAACGCTGTCCAAGGTGAAGGGTTTCCAAAAATCTGGGCTCAGCGTATGCTCGTACACAGCTCAAACAGAGACTTGTACTCCTCTGATGACATCACGGTTGTGCGCTGTCATTAACAAAGCTCAACAACACTGCCTTGCTGGCTATAAACACATTAAAAAAGGACTTACTGTATGTTACACCATAAATATACCACTCTATATTGATGAAAAGACGAATCAAAATGAGCCTCGTGAGACTCCCGCACGAGACAATGACAGTCGACTGTTTTGGATACGATCATTATCGGATCTCCAGCTGATGGAACAACTTTCACAAGCAAGACTTTTTGCTGTGCAATATTATCTCATGTTTTTAATTCTTGTTTAAGTTGGCTTGAGTGTGTTGGTTCCATTTGTGTAGACGGGGAGAGCGCCACCATGCGCACGCATTACATGCCCAATGATTATTTGTCCTCCTTGTTCGTGTGTACTGGTGTTGAAGACAATGTACACTTCATTGCACATTAAATATATCTCTATCCTGATCAAAATATACGTTATAATTCCACGATTTTTGCAGCGGCACACGTAAGTCTGTGAACTTTGGCACTTAACTATTAAAAAGTGTTTTCCTTGGCTCCTTGTCAGTCTGCGCTGATATTAGAAATTTGTGAGTTTGTGTGTAGACCAATACAGTTTTGAAACTACACTTGTGTGGATGGAGATGGTTTTAATCCCGGCTATGCATTTTTGTTTGTGTGGACATGGTCTTAATGCAAATCACAAACGGTGATCCCTATCGGTGATACTATTTATTTTTAATCTCCCGGCTGACAAGTGACTAGCAGCTAATTCTGTATCTCCATGCAGTATGGAGACGCTCACCTAAGGTATTATTAATAATAATAATAATAATCACCTCAATTACAGCAAATTTACATTATTTTGTATCTTAAGTATCATTATCACTCAAGTTAAAATATCACATACATTATCACTGGAGGATGAGGCTAAATAAGTTAAGCAAGCCAGGAGCTGTAATGCTAATAGCTCAGCAAACTGCTAAACATGAAACAACACCATGAAATAAGTGCTTAGTAAACTTTAAGACGTGTGTTTGAAACCGTATTTTCACAATTCAACAACATTTACATTTTAGTCAAAATAATGTTTTGTTGTTTTTGTTAATGATTACCAAGTCAAAAATAATTCCTTGGACACAGGAGGACTTTGAAGGGGAAAACCAAATGATTTAAATGAGCAGTTAGTAGTGTTTGCTTTTTAGTTATTTTTAGTTAGTTCACTTTGTTTTCCTCACACAATTGTGTGTAGTAATAGAAACTAAGGAACTAGTTTGAATATCGCGTTGATGTTATTAAATAGTCAATAGCACTCAACATAGATATATTGAAAATTGTACAGTTAGACATTTGACCGGCATCAGTATTGGTATCGGTCGATGTCGTTCATGGATGATCAGTATCGGAATCGGCAGCATAAAACCTTGTTTGGAACACTCCTGGATACTACTATAGAAATGACTATACTTAAGAGTAGTCATTGTACAGGTTGTTTAGCAGTATATATCTAGTAACTACTGAGAAAGACTTACAGTGAATCCAGAAAGTATTCACAGCGCTTTTTCCATATTTGGTTATATTACAGCCTCATTCCAAAATGTGGGTAGCACGGTGGAACAGGGGTTAGTGCATGTGCCTCACAATACGAAGGTCCCTGAGTAGTCCTGAGTTTAATCCCGGGCGTGGATCTTTCTGTGTGGAGTTTGCATGTTCTGCCCGTGACTGCGTGGGTTCCCTCTGAGTACTCCGGCTTCCTCCCACTTCCAAAGACACATGCACCTGGGGATAGGTTGATTGACAACACTAAATTGGACCTAGTGTGTGAATGTGAGTGCGAATGTTGTCTGTCTATCTGTGTTGGACCTGTGATGAGGTGTGCCCCGCCTTTCACCCATGTGCAGCTGAGATAGGCTCCAGCACCCGCAGAGACCCCGAAAGGGACAAGCGGTTAAAAAGTGGATGGATGGATGGATTCCAAAATGTAATACATTTGTCTTTGTCCTGAACATTCTACACATAATACTCCATAATGACAATGTGAAAAAAAAATTAGGGTATGTTTTTGTAATATAAATGTAATAGAAAAATCACATGTACCCAGAATCCCATGTATCCTGAACTCTTCCGGGCTACATTATACACCCCCGCTACCACCAAACCTCGCCCCCCCCAACCCCGCCCACCTCAACCGATGCACGGAGGTGGGGGTGGTGGTGGTGGTGGTAGTAGTGGGGGTGTATAATGTAGCCCGGAAGAGTTAGGGATGCATGGGATTCTGGGTATTTGTTCCGTTTTGTTTATGTTGTGTTACAGTGCGGATGTTCTCCCGAAATGTGTTTGTCATTCTTGTTTGGTGTGGGTTCACAATGTGGCACATATTAGTAAGAGTGTTAAAATTGTTTATGTCACAACCCTCAGTGTAACCTGTATGGCTGTTGAACAAGTATGCCTTGCAGTCGCTAGCGCGTTAAGTTAGCTGCCGCACACTAAATGTGGCCAGCCGGCACTCAGATAGCAAGTATGCAGCTGAGCCACATCAGAGTGATCCATATGCGGCTCTGGAGCCACGGGTTTTGACCTCTGGGCTAGAATGTCTATCGGTGAGACACAGCCTACCTAACCCAGAAGCTCTGTATATAGAACAGCTGCAGCGGCTCACTGGTTGCATCTCAGGGGATAGGTCTCAACCCATGTAGTGACCTCCTGCTCCTCCCACCTGGCTGCACATACAACGTACCTAGAACCAAAACTAAGAGGCACAAGTCTAGTTTTGTCCCTGCAGCCATCGTACATCTTGATAGAACTAAATGATCCCTTGTTGTGTTATTGATGGTGATGCTGGTTATGATGATGATGATGATGATGTGGTGATGATGAGTGCCACTTATGCTATTTCTCGCATGCACTTTGAGGGGAGCCCATCCTTCCAACCATTTTCTATTGGGTGTCCCTTTTGGGGTCGTGGGGCGTGCTGAGGCCTATCTCAATTGCATTCAGCCGAAGGCGGTGTACAGCCTGGACAAGTTGCCACCTAATCACAGGGCCAACACAGACAGACAACATTCACACCCACAATCACACACTAGGTCCAATTTAGTGTTGCTAATCACCCTATACCCAGGCATTGTCTATATAGCTGGCAACACAAGTGAGTAGCAAGATAATTGTGTCTTGGTTGTGGTAGCGTCATGGTCTGGACCTACATAAGAGCTGCACATTGCTCAAATTTGAGTTGTGTACTCACTTTATCAGGTATTTTATAAGCCTATGCATACCCACACCTGAGCTTAGTAACATAGCTACGTACTCCAGCCTAGCTCTGTTTGAAAAAAGCTTAACTTGCAAAAAAAAAAAATCTCTAATCTTCCAGATAAGTGAGCATGTCAGTGAGTATAAAGGTTAAACTATCAGGGATATGTTCTTCATCCATCTGAAGCCAATTGTACACATTCAGCTCAAGCCAGACTGTGGCGGGATGGCATGCTGGTGGTGTGTGGGGTTAAAGAAAACTGGAGAGTCAATATTGATTGATCCCACAGCCTTAGCAATTACCTCCATGTGCAGAAGACCATGTTAAGGTCAGTATTATCTTTGCTCATTTTACGGGTCAGTTACCCTGGATTTTTCCCTCAGTCAAGCACCGGGATAAATTAACAGGGGTAAACACATTTTACTCACCCTGATAAAATTTACAGTGTAAAGTTAAAAAAAAAAAAAGCCCAGCATAAAGTGTTGGAAGGTGGCACGTCGGAAGGTTGACCCCTTGATATTTTGCTGGTGAACAGTGCTCGGTGCCAAAGCACCATAAATCAGACGCTGCAATGAAAGTGTGCAGTGAAAATCTAATGAGCCAATTAAAATGTATTTTATAGGACTAGTGGGAAGGTGCTATTTGCATTATTGAATAATGACTGTATTTTTTTTTTCAATATAGACTCCAAACCAGTAAAAAAAAAAGTCACCATCACATCATTATTGGCATTATTGGTACTTCAAGATAGTATTTTTGCCCAAATAACAGTGTGTTCAGTGTGGTTAAAATAAACACTGGTGTGTTTGCTCTGCTTTCTTAAGTCATGTGGGAAAACAATCATTTGATCCCTGGTGCATGCCAAACAAATCGACTGAGATGGTTGACTGCTTGCAAGTACAATTTTGTTGGGGTTTGGTTTGCTTGAACTCAAATGTGAACATTACACAGACCAAAGACATGGACCAGCAACTGTCCAGGATGGCACAAAATCTGCTCTATCCAGTCCCTACTTTATGATTTTATTATTTGCTGGGCACCCTTTGGTTGCATAACAATAATAACTGTGTGAACATGAAGTAAACCTCTAGAAGGTTTACACCTTTTTTTTCACTTTTGGTAAGGACATGACTGCTGACCCACACGTGTTAATTGCCCAATAAGTATTAGGATTGTCAACAATGTTTGTTATTTATATTTATATTTTGAGTTGGTGCACTAATTGTAAGTGTATCTTGTGTTTTTTTATGTTGATTTAATAAAAAAAAGAATAAAATTAAAAAAAATATAAATAAATATTCTGTACCGGGCCGCGGCCCGGTGGTTGGAAACCACTGTATTATATAACATAACTTTACCTTAATGCTATGATATTGTGCAGTTTTATAAACTGCACAAAATCATGTTTTTATTGCTGTTAAAATAATTGTTAATGCTGGTTATTGCTGTACATCACAAATCCCCAGAACCCGTACAAAAGTCCCCTCTGGTCAACATAATCAGTTTTTGTTTTTTTACTTTGGGAATATAGCTTTGTTTTTATAAAAGCACAGTAATCATAATTTGCCTTTTTTGGTGAGGTGCAAAAGTCCAATACATTATTACTTTGATGCATTGTGATGTGACTCATCAGTAACAAAAAAGTTCAAAAATGTATTATTTTCCATGGTAACAAAATCACAAACAGATTCACCACCCAAAAGTTGTCCGGCCGGTCATTGCCTGAGGTCATATATAGTGAAGCGTGTGCACGGTGCAAACTTCTTTTCAGTAAAGCATGACTGCCGAAATCAAGGAAGAAAAGAAAGACGCTGTATGTTTTAAAAAACAAATAAGAGCCAAAACTGGAATAAATATTGTTACAGTGTATTCAAGATGGAGGGCAATTGCGGGCCAACTTTGGATGAGCAAATGGCTGTTTTTCAGATAATTTATTGTTCAATGTTCCTCTATTTTGCGTGGTGATGTGTGTTACTGATAGTGTGCAACAAAATCCAAACTAGAGGATCCTTTGATGCAATTTCAGACAACAACCTATGCGTGGTCACGTATAGCTCTTGTGCACGTTTCTGTGCATGTTCAGAGAGGAGGAGACTGGGAGGGACTATCAACGAGGTGCACAGATGCACGGAGTGTGGGACAGGATTTACAGTCTGAATTCTGCCTGGTTACACAAGATTCAAGTACCCCAGCATTAATAAATGCTGACAAATACCTTGTTCTTCTTTGGGGTAAAATATGTATCAATAATTGTCATAATAATCCTTTTATAATAGTTTAATAATCAAATAATGCACCCTAAATCGCAATTGAATTGTGAGGAGCCTTAAACTGCACTTTATTTTTTATGTGGGCAGGGAACGTCCGCCAGGGATGCATCAGGAGTTTAACAGTGATATAGATAAGCCCTAATTCCAGTGGGGGGAGATCTAATGCATATAGTAAAAGTAATCATGTTCACAGAGGGACCAGATTATGAAATATCAAATTAAAGTTGTAGTTGTACCATAAAGCGTACATAGCCATAATCTTTTTTATATCATATCAGTGGTCCCCAACCTTTTTGTAGCTGTGGACCGGTCAACGCTTGATAATTTGTCCCGCGGCCTGGTGGTGGGGGAGGGATTCTGTTTTTTTAATTTTTTGTTTTTTTTGTAATGAAAAAGGGAGGTTTTTTTGAGTTGGTGCACTAATTGTAAGTGTATCTTGTGTTTTTTTATGTTGATTTAATAAAAAAAAGAATAAAATTAAAAAATATATAAATATTCTGTACCGGGCCGCGGCCCGGTGGTTGGAGACCACTGTATTATATAACATAACTATACCTTAATGCTAAGATATTGTGCAGTTTTATAAACTGCACAAAATCATGTTTTTATTACTGTTAAAATAATTGTTAATGCTGGTTACTACTGTACATCACAAATACATCGCATAGCAATCCCCAGAACCCGTACAAAAGTCCCCTCTGGTCAACATAATCAGTTTTTGTTTTTTTACTTTGGGAATATAGCTTTGTATTTATAAAAGCACAGTAATCATAATTTGCCTTTTAATAGACCATAGTTGCAAGAAGGTTTGAGAGTGGGCAACTGATATGTTTTGTCTTTATAGGCGCCCTCAAATATGTTTTAATACTTAATACAGTGTCTAGTATTTTCTTTGCGGTCCCATAATCGAGGATTGTAAGTCTGTTGTCCAAAATCCAGCCTTGATGCTGGAATTTGGACACTTTCAAAGAATCTGTTCGGACATGTGACACAGGTCATGCTTTGTCATGCGTTTTGTTGTTATTCTCCTTGGTTTTGAGTCTATTTGTGTTTCAGCGTTCCTTCCTTTTTTATGTTCTGGCTGTTGCGCTGATCACACACACCAGTTATGTTTATTGATTAGTGTCCCTACCTGCTGCTGCCACTAATCATGCCCCATTTTATATCCGTCTCAACGTTTACTCGTCGCAGGTAGATTGTTCGCTGTATGACACTTTACATCCGTTTGGCCCTCGCTATTGGTTCTGTTTCAGCCTTAAGCCAAGTGTTGCCGTAAGCTTCCTGTGCGCCTTTGAGTGGCATGCCCTTTTTGGTGTTTAATGCTTTGCATATAGAATTCAAAGACTCTCACATGCACACTGAATAAGACCAGAACGTACCAGTATCTGCCCTTCTGAGAACATACTGTCTTGTAGGTTTCTTTCATGCTAATTATTTATGTTTGTCCATGTCCTTCTCTAACCGAGTGTGTTTCACCAAGGAGAGTTACAGTATTGTGTGCTTTATCAACTTTTTACATACACATTTCAACAGCAACATCAGGCTAGGTTGGCCTATTTGATGAAGTAGAACTATTCTTGTCTCCAGCTGACTTACGGATATTTTTATAGATAGATTTTTTTTTTAGATAGTACTTTATTTTTTCCGTCAGGAGAGTTCCTTCAGGAAAATTAAAATTTTCAGCACAATCCCATTCAAGATCAGACAAACATTAAAGGGAGACAGAATAGGATCGCTGACGGGTCTGCCGGCTTCCAGCGCCCCTTACAAAAAAAAGATGAGATACAGGTAGACAAGGGGGGGGGGGAAAAAATAGAAGATAAAATAAAAAAATCGGTCTTAGCCTGGGCCCTGGAGAGGGGGTGCAGACTGAGGCCAAGGGAAAAAAACAACAACTCATAGCATAGTACACATCCCTCTTACATGTGTGTAAGAGGGAAACATCAAACATCAAAGAACACATAGGACATTAAAGACATTAAAGCAGCAGATACAACCAGACACTTCTACATACAGCTATGAATAAAAAGTAAAAGAAACATATCCACTGTGGTGGCCTCTGCGGTGTTCCACGCCATCGTCCGCTGGGGTGGAGGGAGGATGGCCAGAGACAGGAGCAGACCCAACAAAGCAACCAGGACAGCTGACTCTACTCTCTATTTGACAGAGCCCCAGGCTTTACTTTAAGATGTGTAACAAAGCCTGTTTTTAATTTATGTTTTAAAAAAGCTGTCCTCCGTGAATTGGTTGTTATACATACAGGGTTGGCTCATTAAACTCGAAGCTTGTCAGAGGGTATCATTTCCACAAGAAAGGAGATTTCTTCCATTTTAATGTCTTCTAAACCCATGACTTTAAAGGCAACTGTGTCAGCGACTCTTTTCTCAAAAGTGGATATACAAACCCTGTTTCCATATGAGTTGGGAAATTGTGTTAGATGTAAATATAAACAGAATACAATGATTTTCAATCCATATTCAATTGGATGCACTACACAGACAACATATTTGATGTTCAAACTCATAAAATTAATTTTTTTTTTTGGAAAATAATTATCAACTTAGAATTTCATGGCTGCAACACGGGACAAAGTAGTTGGGAAAGGGCATGTTCACCATTGTGTTACATCACCTTTTCTTTTAACAACACTGAATAAACTTTTGGGAACTGAGGAAACTAATTGTTGAAGCTATGAAAGTGGAATTCTTTCCCTTTCTTGTTTTATGTAGAGCTTTAGTCGTTCAGCAGTCCAGGGTCTCCACTGTCGTATTTTACGCTTCATAATGGGCCACACATTTTCAATGGGAGACAGGTCTGGACTGCAGGCGGGCCAGGAAAGTACCCGCACTCTTTTACTACGAAACCACGCTGTTTTAACACGTGGCTTGGCATTGTATGGCTGTAATAAGCAGGGGCGTCCATGATAACGTTGCTTGGATGACAACATATGTCGCTCCAAAACCTGTATGGACCATTCAACATTAATGGTGCCTTCACAGATATGTAAGTTACCCATGCCTTAGGCACTAATGCACCCCCATATCATCACAGATGCTGGCTTTTGAACTTCACGCCTATAACAATCCGGATGGTTATTTTCCTCTTTGCTCTGGAGGACACCGCGTCCACAGTTTCCAAATATAATTTGAAATGTGGACTCGTCAGACCACAGAACACTTTTCCACTTTGCATCAGTCCATTTTAGATGACCTCGGGCCCAGAGAAGCCGGCGGCGTGCCTTTGTGTTGACAAATTTATTTTGCTTTGCATAGTAGAGTTTTATCTTGCACTTACAGATGTAGCAACCAACTGTAGTTACTGACACTGTTACTGACAGTGGTTTTATGAAGTGTTCCTGAGCCCATGTGGTGATATCGTTTACAGGCTGATGTCTGTTTTTGATGCAGTACCGCCTGAGGGATCAACGGTCCGTAATATCATCGCTTACGTGCAGTGATTTTTCCAGATTCTCTGAACCTTTTGATGATTTTACGGACCGTAGATCGTAAAATCCCTAAATTCCTTGCAGTAGTTCGTTGAGAAATGTTGTTCTAAAACTGTTTGACAATTTGCTTACAAATTGGTGACCCTCGCCTCATCCTTGTTTGTGAATTACTTAACATTTCATGGAAGCTGCTTTTATACCCCATCATGGCACCCTACTGTTCCCAATTAGCCTGCACACCTGTGTGATGTTCCAAATAAGTGTTTGATGAGAATTTCTCAACTTTATCAGTATTTATTGCCACGTTTCCCAAATTCTTTGTCACCAGCATTGATGCCAGCATTTGTAGCTGGCATCAAATTCTAAAGTTAATGAGTATTTGCAAACAAAAAAATGTTAATCAGTTTGAACATCAAATATGTTGTCTTTGTAGCATATTCAACTGAATATGGGTTGAAAATGATTTGCAAATCATTGTATTCTGTTTATATTTACATCTAACACTATTTCCCAACTCATATGGAAACGGAATTAGAATAATGGACAGCGTAACTAAAGATTCACTTTTTAAAAAAATATTATCTATCCAAGGCAGAGTCTTTTTGCGGTTTGGGTAAACGCTCAGGCTGAAATTACAGTAGATTATTTACAGTACTCAGTTTTTTTAAACTACCTTTTGGAGGATTATTAGTTAAGATCCTAGGAAATACGCTAATTCCCTTTACCCCCTCTTTTTTGCACTTGCTTAGGCCCCCCATTTCCGGCTCCGACAATTCAGGTTTGTCCATTTCACGTCCCCGCAGCCGCTCTTATCGCCTCACCTCACCTGCTGAGATGTGACACCTTCCTCAGGATTTGCTGAAGGATGTCGAAGCCCCCCACAACCCTGCTAAAGTTAGAAAAAAAACATGTGACCCTGTAAGCAAGAGTGACAACACAATAATGCTAATCTTTCATTGGTGGATTATCAGATTTGGAGCCCCCTGCTTGTTTACGGGCTCGGCGACTATCGAATAAGTTGATCTGTCAAGTTTATCGTACACTTGTCGAGTCAAGGCAGGTTTGTTTTTTGGGGGGGATTTTACTGTCGGCTGCAGATATAAGATAAGCCTAGGATATGGAAAAAGACAACATTTCTTTTTTATACAAATAAACAAAGAAAAAGCTGCACAGATGCGTGTCTTTGTCAGCTGAAATCACCCACCAGACTCAAGTTAGCCGTTTTAAAAGGGGACATAATCCATCCATTCTCAAATCCGGCCTGTGAAGGGTTTTTATCAATGTGTTGTTTGGACAAAGCTGGAAGTCCATTATTGAACCTTTTTGGCAGTTCTGGGTTCACCAAGAGAAGCTAACTGCTTAGATACCTTTTCTTCCAAGGTCGCCACCCTTTCAAAGCGTCCCCCGTCAGAGGATATCTGGGAATAACAGTTGCCGATACGATCGTTATCTGCCCTAAATCGCATCTTATTGGGTGTACACAGTGGAAATGTTTGGACATAAACTCCAACAAAACAAAACAATATTAAACATTATACTATTAAACTGATTATAGAACACCTGGCTTTCACAAGACACATTTTTGGAAAAATCTTGTTTTTAAGACAAAATCAAGGACAATAAAATATATATATATATATATATATATATTTATATATATAGAAGGTGTAACTATTCATCCACTGCAACAATTTATAGATGTGTATATACCTAAAACTCAACTACATTGATCTGTTCTCGGCAAGTTGGACTTACGAATGATATGCATGTATGTTGATCCAACATTTTTTAAAAGGCAATCAACCGATTTTATCGACTGTTTTTTTGCTGCTGTTTTGTGTCAATGTGTAGCATTTTATAAATGCATGGACAAACTGACACAGTTACGCACAAATGGCTGCGCCATGGTCATTTTGAGGAGATGATCACTGTAATGTTAGATGATGGAGACAGAATCCTATGTCTGTGTGTGTGTGTGTGTCAACATACATGGGTTAAATGATAAATGGGTTGTACTTGTAAAGCGCTTTTCTATTTTCAAGGTACTCAAGGCACTTTGACACTACTTCCACATTTACCCATTCACACACACATTCACACACACATTCACACACTGATGGAGGGAGCTGCCATGCAAGGCGCTAACCAGCACCCATCAGGAGCAAGGGTGAAGTGTCTTGCTCAGGACACAACGGAAATGACTTGGATGGTACTAGGTGGGGATTGAACCAGGGACCCCCGGGTTGCGCACGGCCACTCTCGCACTGCGCCATGCCGTCCCTAACATATTTGGAATGTTGTTTTTGGATGTGTTTTCTTTCAGACCACACCTCTTAAAAGATCGTCCTGTTTTGCAAAATAATATACAAAACAATCCAAGGCAAAATTACTGTATTGACTTCAATATATGACGATCCTGAATAAAAGGCTATGTTCGCTCTGCATGGCAGGATGTCCAAATCATTTTTTTGGGTCAAATGCAATCTTTTTCCAGACTCCTTCACATTACAAATAAAAGTGATGTCTGATAGGAACGCAATCTGACCAGCATGCAAACATGACGTCACAAAGTCACACGTGCTACAGTGTTTACGGTTTTGAACGTGGCTCCAGTTTTAGTAAGTCTTAGTCCTAGCAAATTTGTAGCAATTTCAAGGATTTTCTGCAATCAAAGTCAAACATTTTCTTAACCGAATTATTGTGTGTAAAAGATTGACAAGGAAAAAAGCAAGTATTTTGGCTCTCGCAGTATTAGGGACATTTGCTTCGACGTCTACTCCGAAGAGCGTGTGGGCGAGCAGTCAAACACAGGAGTGGTGGAACATTGAGTTCCTAAAACTATATTTTCACCTGTTTTCTGCTTATTTGTCTACTATTAATTATCCAACCGCCTAGTTTGAGGAAGTTTTATGGCGCTTATCGCTTTTTTGATGACATATTGTACGGATGTACGCAACCCAATCGTTTAGACTGCCGTCGAATCGGATACATGTATGATTTATATCCAAATACAAAAGAGGCCTGTGTCTGATTTTTTTTAAAATAAAAAAATGGGATTGGACTGTTCACACTGACATGAAAAAATCTGATAAAGGTAAAAAAAAAAAAATCGGAATTGGACATCCGACCCTGCAGTGTGAACTGTAGCCTTAGGCATTGTTCACACTGCAAAGTAGCATGTCCAATTCCGATTTATTAGTCAAACCCGATCTTATTAGTGGCCATTCACATAACAAAAAAAAAAAAAAAAAAGGTTTTCTGAATGCAATCTGACCCGCATCCAGACATGACGCCATGATGTCACATGGACTAGCTTCAATTCCAGTTGGTCTCAGTACTAGCGCATTTGTAGCAATTTCAAGTATTTTGTGCAACCAAAGTCAACATTTTATGGACCGAATTATTGCACTAAGAAGATTGAGAAGGAAAAGGAAAAGTATGTTTGCACTCCCAGTTCTACGGGATCATTTGCTTCGATGTCTGTTTAAAGAGCTTCTTCTGTGAGCGAGCAGTCGGAGACAGGAGTGGTAAAACTTTCATGTTAGTTCCTAAAACATATTATTTTCACCTGTTTTCTGCTCCGTTGTCAACTATTAACTATATTATAATTATGACGGTTATCACATTTTGGTGACGTTCTAGTCTAATGAATGCGGCTTGGGCACGGGATTTTTCACATTAAGGACGCATCACGTATATATACAGTTTATTTCCGCATACGATAGAGGCCTGGGTCGGATATAAAAAAAAAATCGTAATTGCACTGTTCACATGGACATTAAAAAATTCAAAATAGGACGCATACAGGCAAAAAAATCGGAATTGACTTGCAATGGTAACAAGGCCTGTGATGACCCCTCTTTTTCTAGACCAGTTATATTTTGGGGGAAAAAACTTTAAGGAAAACAATACCGCATTGATTCTCTTTAACTTATTTTGAAAAATACAGAATGTTAGTGCAAAAAAAAATCAAAATTAAAACAGCTATAAAAAGCCTCATATTCATTATTCATGTGGTGGCAACATTATTTGCTGTGTTTGGACAAAGGTGCTGAAATCGTAAAAGTGACACACATGGCCGATCATAAGGTAATCATGCAGAATATATCCACCAAATAGAAATTAAAACAACGTTGATGTCACGTCTGGCTGCGTTTATACACTGCAGCTTGTCCTTGAAAGGATCACTGTGGTTGATTTTATTACATCCTGTCATTTGTGTGACATCAAAGAAATGATGTTAGCACAGCGCAACTTGGTGTCAACATGTTCTTCTTACTCCACTTGTGAGGATCAGTCTGCAGTACAAGATGTCAAGCACACGGCTCAGGATGCTACTCATTTGTTGCACATACACTATATTGCCAAAAGTATTTGGCCACCTGCCTTGACTCACATATGAACTTGAAGTGCCATCCCACTCCTAACCCATAGGGTTCAATATGATGTCCGTCCACCTTTTCAATCAATCAATCAATGTTTACTTATATAGCCCTAAATCACTAGTGTCTCAAAGGGCTGCACAAACCACCACGACATCCTCGGTAGGCCCACATAAGGGCAAGGAAAACTCACACCCAGTGGGACATTGGTGACAATAATGACCCAGTGGGACGTCGGTGACAATGATGACTATGAGAACCTTAGAGAGGAGGAAAGCAATGGATGTCGAGCGGATCTAACATGATACTGTGAAAGTTCAATCCACAATGGATACAACACAGTCGCGAGAGTCCAGTCCAAAGAGGATCCAAGACACAGCAGCGAGAGTCCCGTTCACAGCGGAGCCAGCAGGAAACCATCCCAAGCGTAGGCGGACCAGCAGCGCAGAGATGTCCCCAGCCGATACACAGGCAAGCAGTACATGGCCACCGGATCGGACCGGACCCCCTCCACACGGGAGAGTGGGACATAGAAGAAAAAGAAAAAGAAAGCTATTACAGCTATTACAGCCTCAACTCTTCTGGGAAGGCTGTCCACAAGGTTGCGGAGTGTGTTTATAGGAATTATCGACCATTCTTCCAAAAGCACATTAGTGAGGTCACACACTGATGTTGGTGGAGAAGGCATGGCTCTCAGTTTCCGTTCTAATTAATTTCAAAGGTGTTCTATCAAGTTTAGGTCAGGAGTCTGTGCAAGCCAGTCAACTTCATCCACACCAGACTCTGTTGTCCTTGTCTTTATGGACCTTGCTTGGTGAACTGGTGCACAGTCATGTTGGAAGAGGAAGGGGCCCGCTCCAAATCTGTTCCCACAAGGTTGGGAGCATGGAATTGTCCAAAATGTTTTGGTATCCTGGAGCATTCAAAGTTAATTTCACTGAAACCAAGGGGCCAAGTCCAACTCCTGAAAAACAACCCATCCATCCATTTTCTGCCGCTTGTCCCTCTCGTGATCGCAAGGACCTCATACCATAATTCATCCTCCACCAAATTTTACACTCTGTACAATGCAGTCCAAAATGTTTTCCTGGCAACCTCCAAACCCAGACTCATCCATCAGATTGCCCGATGGAAAAGCGGGATACATCAGTCCAGAGAAAGCATCTCCACTGCTCTAGAGTCCAATGGCGACGTGCTTTACACCACTGCATCCGACGCTTTGCATTGGATTCGGTGATGTATGGCTTAGATGTAGCTGCTCGGCCATGGAAACCCATTCTATGAAGCGTACTGTGGGTGGGCTAATTGGAAGGTCACATGAAGTTTGGAGCTCTGTAGCAACTGAAAGTGCAGAAAGTTGGTGCACCATGCGCTTCAGCATCTGCTGACCCCTCTCTGTCCGTTTATGTGGTCTACCACTTCATGGCTGAGTTGCTGTTGTTCCAAAACTCTTCCATTTTCTTATAACAGTTGACTTTGGAATATTCAGGAGCTAGGACATTTCTCGACTGGATTTGTCACAGGTGGCATCCTCTGACAGTTCAACGCTGGAAATCACTGAGCTTCTGAGAGCGGCACATCCTTTCACGAATGTTTGTAGAAACAGTCTCCATGTCTAAGTGCTTGATTGTATCCACTTGTGGCCTGGCCAAGTGATTAGGATACCTGATTCTGATCATTTGGATGGGTGGCCAAATACTTTAGGCAATATTGTGTATTTATAGCGAAATATCTGTCATCTGTGCTAACTTGTCCGCTTGCATTAGCTATGGACTCTTCTTTAAGAACCTAAAATGCCCAAAACCTGACTGTACAGTATTCTTCATTTAATAGGCTGTGGACGACAAGTTGTTTAATAGTTAGTCATATATATATATATGTATATATGTACAGTATGTTATATTTTATATTGTTTATAGTATGGTACATTTTTGGTCTATTTTTTACCCTTTGTTTTCGCCCTCTTTTTGTGCCCTTGTGTGCATTATCCTTTCCAGCCTTTGTGAATGAGCTAATGTGTTGAACAATTTCCCTTGTCGATTATTAAAGTTTGCCTAGGTCTAAACATACAGTATTTAAACATACAAACAAAAATAATATGGCTCTTGTGAAGCCAAAACAATATTTGACGTTTCCTCTGACCCGAATATACCATAAAACTGAAAAAAAGATGACCCTTATTCTACGTTTTTTGGACAAATATTTCAAGACACATTGAAAGATGAAAGTATGTATTGAGCTGAAAATAAGTCGACCCCTTGTTATTCATTATACGTTTTCTTAAAAATATTTCAAGTTATGCAGTAATCAAAAACCATTTACTGTATTGCCTGAAATAGACACACTTGAATATAAGATGCCTGCATAAATAACAGGAAAAAAGTAGAACAGCACTCAGAGAACGCAGACCTTCCCACCAGGCCCTATGTGCATTATATTAAAGAATCCTTAGAAAAAAATATTTGGGAAGGAGGTGTTGGTATATAATCCAAAAGCGTGACAACTGATTTAAATCCTCAACCGCCGCAGGTAGCCCGACCAAAACATTGATGGTAGGCGTCATTTACACTCATCCCACTCTTAATTATTGAAGATGTTTTTGGTGAATAATATGTCTGTTTATATCTATTAAGTTAAAGTTAAAGTATCAATGATCGTCACACAAACACTGGGTGTGGTGAAATTTGTCCTCTGCATTTGACCCATCCCCTTGATCACCACCTGGGAAGTGAGGGGAGCAGTGGGCAGCAGCGGTGCCCACTGCTGATTTAACCCCCAGTTCCAACCCTTGATGCTGAGTGCAAAGCAGGGAGGCAATGGGTCCAATTTTTTTATAGTCTTTGGTATGACTCGGCCGGGGTTTGAACTCCCAACTTACCGATCTCAGGGCGGACACTCTGACCACTCGGCCACTGATTATTATTTATGGTTTCTACAAGATTAGATAAACAATGCAAAGCATATGCATTACATGTAAAACACACAAGGATGTTCTATCCTCTTTCAAATGAGGATGAAGTAGTGAAGATATACAGTATCATCATTGAGAATGACCAATCTATAAACTTAAAATAAAGCAATAGAACACAATTACAGTCCTTTGTGGAAATTCTCACCAATTCCTGAAAATTCCTGTTCTTTGAATGCACCATTGGCTGTAAAGAAGTTAAGGGTAGGTGCATATTATGAAGAGTCATCATCAGCAGCTCATGTTACTGTCATACATTGGCCAAATTAGAAGCAAAAAGGTGAACTACACTTCCAAAGTAGTAGATGTGCCGATACTAATATCGATATTATGTCAAAAGACACACATTAAACAATTTAACCACTTTATCAAAACTGATTATTTGAACAGAGAGCTCAACAGTGAACGTGACTCTAGTTATTGACTTGGCACTAAAAGAGACAAACAGACAGTCTCAGGGACACTTAAACATTTCTGAATGAAAACATCACTTATGAGGGGTGATTGCGTCGAACTGAGAAGACACTAAGTCCGAGAAAGCAGAAAGCATACTCTGATGATTGAGTGATTGCAAAACCATTCCCCATAGAGAAAGTAAAAACTACTATAGAATGGATAGGCAGGCGTTCATAGCGTCAAGGAAAAAGTAGAACTGAAGGGTTTGAACATTCCTAAATTCAGACGGAGATCTGCATCACCCCCAAAATGTACGGTAATCATCCATCCATTCATTTTCTACCGCTTGTCAGGGGTCGCGGAGGGGCTTAAGCCTATCCCAGCTGAGCTTGGGCAGAAGGCAGGTATACCTGTACGGCAATCACTTGTTCTTTATCCCGTTTCTGACATATCCTGATGTTACGACCCGATTATAAGTCCCATTTAAATAAAAGACAGGCCCATAATTGTCAATACCTGTTTTGGAACATTTTTTCAGACTAAACAAAAGATGGAAAAAGTACAGCTTTCATTTAAATACAAGACAACCAAAAGAAAAATTAGAGGGGACTTTAATTTTACGTAAATAAGTTTGTCCGCAAAATGGCGCATTCTGAAGAGACGTTCAGAAAACTGCTTAAAGATGGTCTTTAAAACATAATCTATGCAAAATGTGGATGAAAGAACCATTATTACATGTTATATAGACCCCAATGAGGTGTTTTAAGTGTTAAAAATAAATTATAACATGACTCCGTTAAGATAAAGTCAAATGACAAGAAATACATACTTACCTACTCGTGATGTTAGACCTCCTATTATGAGACAATCAACTCTTTTTTTTTTTTTACACGTTATTGTATAAAATATGTTAAATTAAAATCAAATAAAAAAGAAAAAAAGGCAACATTTACTGTGATTAACCAAATAGAAGAGGACCCACTCTTTTTTAAGGCTTTAAGGATGGAAATAGCCAGTGATAGTGGTCTAAAAGGGGGAGCTGCACTTTTTCTGGAATTTGCCTTTTGTTCACAATCATTATGAAAGACATGAACACACATGCCTATTGTTTTAATGACTTTAAAAATGATTAAAAAAACGCTTAAAGGAGAACATTATCACCAGACCTAGCGTCAATATATACCTTGATGTTGCAGAAAAAAGACCATATGTTTTTTTAACCGATTTCCGAACTCTGAAAGGGGGAATTTGGCGATTGAAACGCCTTTCAATTGTTCGCTGTCGGAGTAATGACCTTTCACCCGTTACGTCACAACAGGAAGCAATCCGCCATTTTCTCAAACACATTACACACACCAAGTCAAATCAGCTCTGTTATTTTCCGTTTTTTCGACTGTTTTCCGTACCTTGGAGACATTATGCCTCGTCAGTGTGTTGTTGGAGGGTGTAACAACACGAACAGGGACAGATTCAAGTTGACTTACGTGGATTGTGCTAATCAGACATATCAATGGTCACGGCATGCTAATCAATGCTAACATGCTATTTAGGCTAGCTGTATGTACATATTGCATCATTATGCCTCATTTGTAGCTATATTTGCATCCAGCCTTTCGCTCCACCCACATTTAATGCCAAACAAACACATACCAATCGACTGGTTCGAGTTGCACCAGTGGTCAAAAGATGCAATCGTTGGTTAGAAGGTGATCGCCAAATTCGTCCTCGTTGCCTTGGCTGTCGTGATATGGCTCAATAGCTTCAGTTTCTTCTTCAATTTTGATTTCGCTATCTGTCTCCACACTCCAACCATCTGTTTCAATACATGCGTACTCTTTTGAATCGCTTAAGCTGCTGAAATCCGAGTCTGAATCCGAGCTAAAGTTGCTATATCTTTCTGTTCTATCCGCCATGTTTGTTTGTATTGGCATCACGCAGTGACGTCACAGGACAATGGACGGGTGGATATAGCGATGGTGAAAATCAGGCACTTTGAAGCAGTTTTTCGGGATATTGCGTGATGGGTAAAATTTTGAAAAAAAATTTAAAAAATAAAATAAGCCACTGGGAACTGATTTTTATTGGTTTTAACCCTTCTGAAATTGTGATAATGTTACCCTTTAAAAGATGGGGCTAATGGGAGTCACCGTTGTAGCCTTCAAAGCCCTCCAGCAAAGTTTTGTATTCACACTGCAAGCATATATATAATGTAGTAACAGACATGTTCATAACAATATGTAATATGTTCAATATTTACCATATTATTATAATTTAATAATTTCCGGGACTGATGTCTTCTGCGTATTGATTTCTGTTCCCATAGCAGCACATGTCTGACTTCTGGCAATATGTGTGTTCCTACTTCCAGAATCAAACCCAAGTGTGTTCTAACCATGGCAGACTTGGTAAAAGACAACGAAACTTGCTATTTTTCGACAAATAAGGATTTATATCCTTATACTTTTGAAGCCAAATATACTGCTACTTGTAGAAACCAGCACAAGGGAAAAGTGAAAAGTTTAGCGATTTTGACGGTATACATTTGCAACTTGGAGCCAACCTGTTTAGACATAAATGGAATGCTTACCCAAAATCAACAGGAAACGTCTCTGGCAAGGTGGACCAGACGAACGAATGGCCATGGTGTGAGTCACTTTAATATCGATCATGATACACGCAGCACGTCATGAGTATTATTACAACTACAGTACATATGCTGTCTGGCAAGCTCAGTTGTGTACAAACAAAACGTGAAACATGGTATAATACTTTACAGATACTATAATATGATTGTTCATGTTTTTCAGTCTGTACAGATTGGTGTATTATTGCAGTGTTGTGCATTACAATCTCAAACGAGTTTGTTGGTTGTTGTAGAAGCTAGCTTATCTCATTCCATAGCTAGTTTTTAAGGCTAATAGCGAAGTGGCTGATGTGTTACAACTATAGCAAAAGACTCCTCAGTGTTTGCTCTTAGAATAACAATGTCGTTACAGCTTGGTTATTATACAGGTTACGGAACATAAATGAAGTATTTTTGACGGTTTTTAAATGCTTTTTCAAAGTGATTTAGAGGTAGAATAGATTGCTCCCATTAGCCTAATTTTAGCCACCTGGAACAAGCCTAAAAAAAAAAAAACACTTCTGTCTTCTTGTCTCTCATAATGATTGTGAACGATAGGCAAAATTCCAAAAAAGTGCAGTTCCCCTTTAAGCCGTCATTTGTATTTAAAGTTGAGTTTTGATACTACATATCACTCCGATTCATCATTGACTACTACAAACAGTTTGTGGCTGTTCAGCATTCTTTAGGAACCGTCATACGCTCTCTGTACAGAAAACCATCCTTCTCTTAAAACTGTCCTCGATGAGCGGAGGGCTGCTAGCTGGATCTGTCGTTAGGGAGTCACAAACAGATTGAGCCCTGCAAGATGGATCTGCCGGCACTTCATTGTGCATATCTCTATTTAATGATATGATATTTCATTTCCAAGCCAAAGAACAACACCATTACCCAAAGCAGTGAGTCGTAGCGACACATTCTGTGATAGAATTCCAGCCTCCTTTGTGGTGCCATCATTGAAATAGGCTCATATTTGTAGTCTTTTGTTATTAAGCAGCTAAAACAACGTGCAGCCTTTTATTCATGATGGATACGCTCAATTTTCTGTACGAACTGCTGCTGAGTAAAATAATATTTTGAAAAAATATTATTTAAATCAAATGCAAAAATATTTGAAAGACAAAAATACCGTGTTACTGAATTTTGCGGGACCAGTTATTTTCGCGGAGTAATATTTGGGACGAATTAAAAAACAAAACCTATGAATGAGTAACTACAAGAAGACCCCTCTTTGTTAACATCTATTTCTGTTAAAAAACATTTAAAAAGTCAAAATTACTCTATTGATATGAGTGTAAGACAACCCTGTACGTAGGACGTCTACAGAAAAGCTCATACTCATTTGGCGAGAGGTTTCCTGTTTCCTTTTTTTTTTTTTACCTGGTTTTAGAAAAAACTTTTTTTTTAAGACAAAATCAAACTAAAAAAAATCTGATTTTTAAAATTTTGCTTATCGTCGATTATCAGTTGAATTAATGGAATTTTAATGGCATTTAAAGGCCTACTGAAACCCACTACTACCGACCACACAGTCTGATAGATTATATATCAATGATGAAATATTAACATTGCAACACATGCCAATACGGCCGGTTTAGTCTACTCAATTGCAATTTGAAATTTCCCGCGAGGTATCTTGTTGAAAATGTCGCGGAATGATGACGCTTATGTTGACGCGTGCTTGTGACGTTATTGGTTGGAGCGGACATTTTAGCCCAGCACCACTCACGGCTAAAAGTTGTCTGCTTTAATCGCATAATTACACAGTATTTTGGACATCTGTGTTGCTGTGTCTAATAACATCTGAATCGCTCCAACTGCCGTCGCCTTTTTTTTTTCTAATGCTTCACTCTAACTTTCCTCATCCACAAATCTTTTAACCTCGCTCAAATTAATGGGGAAATTGTCGCTTTCTCGGTCCGAATCGCTCTTACTGTTGGTGGCTATTATTATAAACAATGTGAGGATGTGAGGAGCCCTACAACCCGTGACGTCACGCGCATATCATCTGCTACTTCCGGTACAGGCAAGGCTTTTTTATTAGCGACCAAAAGTTGCAAACTTTATCTTGGATGTTCTCTACTAAATCCTTTCAGCAAAAATATGGCAATATCACGAAATGATCAAGTATGACACATACAATGGACCTACTATCCCCGTTTCAATAAGAACATTTAATTTCAGTAGGCCTTTAAAGCGAGGAATAAACAGATTGTGATGATAATAGTGAATACTAACTGGTCACCAGGTGTCAGTATATTGTCACATGATGTAAAATAGTTAGAAGGTTATTCGTTCAATAAAGTGAACAAAACAGATATTTCATTTGCAACTTTTTCCACATCCAAAAAGGCTAAACCACTCCGATAAACACAAACACGATAGAGATTAGATTGTTTAGTGACGTTCTCAACGCTGGCGCTAGGCCGACAAAACAAAATATTTTACTAAATAGCGGAAGTAAAAGTCTTAACAAAGGTTCTGTATGTGAACCTGCAGAAAGATCATTACCTCTACCAACAGATGGCAACAATTCTGGGACAGGGCTCCAATTTCAATTAAAAAGCATCAAATCATGAGGTTCACGCATTTTGACATGAGCTTGCTCGCAGTGTTGTAGTCTTTTCTTTTTAATAGTATGCTAATTGTGACTTCACAGATTGTACTTATGAGGGCATCCTACTATATGGTGTCAGCCAGCATCCTCCTTCCTTAGAAGTACTATTATCATATGTAATTGATGTGAAAAAATGCTTTTCTTACTATTTCTATTAGCACAAAAATTTGTACAATACCAACATTATGTAACATCTCACAGCAGAGAAATCTTTTATCAACACCTGCTTTTTAAGTCTTAAAAACCTCAACTGTGTTTGCAGTGCAAGGTGCAATACAGTTATGTTACCGTCTTGTAAAGACCACACAGATCCATCACTGTGCTTCTATTAATCAAAATTGGAAAACAATATCTAGGGATGGCATTCACCGTCCCCTTTTATAACAGGGGTGCCCACACTTTTTTAGCAAGCTACGTACCTATCGGATAACTGTGTGTGCGTGTGCGTGCGCGTGCGTGTGTGTGTGTATATATATATATATATATATATATAGATATATATATATATATATATATATATATATATATATATATACATATATATATATATATATATATATATATATATATATGAAGGGTTTTACAGTATACCGGTACTAGTAAAGTACTGCGATACTAATGAATCATAAACGGTACTATACCTTCCCTATAAAATACCAGTCCACCACATTTTTTTTTTTACGAGCATGATGGCGCACCGTAGTCATGCCGTGGCTGGTTTTACAAGCAGGAGCATGTTCGGCAGCGCACAATCACTGACTACTTACAGGCAAACACAGTGTGTAGACAGATAAGGGAGAACAGAAGCATTTTGGCTTAAAAACTAACGATAAAGGTGAGGCTATAACTCTAAAATGCCCTCTCGAAGAGATTTTTTAAAACATGGCTAGCTAGCTAGCGGCTAACGTCCATCCGCAGTCGGCAGTGTTTTAGCTACTTCTAAATCACTAATCCTCGCCTCCATGGTGACAAATAAAGTACGTTTCTTACAAGTATCATCCCTGCAGGACCAGGAATAGCTAAACATGCCTCACTACACACCTTAGGAGGATACACTATCTCACTGGTGTCAAATGCCATTGGTGGATCTACACCTGACATCCACTGTAATTATATAAAGTGCAAGAGCGTATCTACTCAATACTACTATTATTACATCGATTTTTTTTTTTTTAGTATCACAATATCTTTTTTCTTTTTTTTTAATTTACATTATGTTTGTAAACTCAGGAAATATGTCCCTGGATATATGAGGACTCTAAATATGACCAATGTATACTTGGTATTGGATTAATGGTAAATTTTTGGTATCATCCTAAACTAACGTAAAGCATCCAAACAACAGAAGAATAAGTGTTAATTACATTTTAACAGAAGTCTAGATAGAACATGTTAAAACAGAAAGTAAGCAGATATTAACAGTAATTGAACAAGTACATCAATAATGAATTTTCTAGTTCTTGTCCTTTATAACTTTGACAAAATAATAGAATGGAAAATTACACAATATGTTACTGCATACGTCACCACCCAAATTATGAGCCTTTGTTTGCTTACTACTAAAAGACAAGTTGTCTAGTATGTTCACTATTTTGTTTAAGGACAAAATTATTCTTGGGTTGCCAACAAAGTTAAATGTATAGTAAGATTTTTTGTTAGATTGTAAAATAAAGCCAATAATTCCATTTTGTGTGGTCCCCTCTATTTAGAAAAGTATCAAAGTATCCACATACATTTTGGTACCGATACCAAAATATTGGTATAAGGACAACCCTAATACATACAGTGGCAGGCCGTGCGTGTCCCACCCCGGTCTTCAGTGATCTCTGACTTCAAAGATTACCTCTCAAAATACCATAATTGATGTCACCACATGACCATTGTAGAGAAATACTATACAGGAACACATTTACACGCTACTTCATATTGAAACACATCAACAGTGTACAAAACGGGTTTCTTTCTGGCGCATTTAAAAATCAATTACAATGCATCAGCAATAAATCATGTACCATACATTTCTCTGCTTGACTTATGCAACTTCCTGGTCAATAAAGTTTGATTCAAAGTACACACTTCTCAAAGATATATTAACTGCCAAGACCACATGAAGGCAACAAATACACATGTAATAATGGTGAGATAGGCACCAGCGCCCCCCGCGAAACCCAAAAGGAAGAAGCGGTAGAAAATGGATGGATGGATAATGTTAATTAAATGACAAGCATGACACACTTTATCAACAAGAGTTTACAACTTGTGATCTGATTGGCTATCGCAATTGTCTCTCTACTCTGTGTTCTCAAATTCATCCACTAACAGTCCCGATTACATATCCAATCACAGGACGCGTAAATGTCACGTTCAACATGAGGCCATCTAGAAGGCCTTACTGACAACAACTCGTGATCTGATTGGCTATCGCAACTGTCTATCAACTGTATGTCCCCCGTTCGCTTACAGTACACGGACGCCTGTATTGTTGATTCTGAAGGCCTCTGGCAGATTTGGTACAGCATGGCCACATAAGCTAGCTGAATTCTGATTGGATACAAACTAAAAATAAGAACAACAGCACTGGAAGGAGCATAATATGACATGAGGGGAATATGATTACTTTTGGATATTTAGATAGATAGATAGATAGATAGATAGATAGATAGATAGATAGATAGATAGATAGATAGATAGATAGATAGATAGGTAGTACTTTATTGATTCCTTCAGGAGAGTTCCTTCAGGAAAATTAAAGGTAAAGTAAATTAAAAAAAAGATTGTATCTTTAATTATGATCATGATTTCTGGTTGTTAGGCCAGCAGATAAGGACTTGCTGGCCCTGATGGAGAAAAAAAAAAAAAAAAAAAAAAAAGATATATATATATATATATATATATATATATATATATATATATATATATATATATATATATATATATATATATATATATATATATATATATATATAAGTGGTTGTTTTTTAGCCTTTTATTCGTCCAGTTTCCCTCAGATTTGTTTACTGTTTTTGTGAAATACATTGAACACTAACTCCGCAGGGTTTAGTCATCTAAGAGCCTTATTTTGTTAATGCAGGCAGAATGGAGTAGTACTTTTATTGTGAAGACAGGAACTGTGCGGTTGGTTTTTGCACTTTTTACGGAATGTGTTTGTGAGAAAGAGTTTGTGATGAAATCAAATGTGTATCTTGTGTCTCCACCGGTGTTTTTTATTTTCTTCATACTGACCTCACACCAGCCAGCGGTCATCTTGCAAGACCCTGAAAAAAATCATAGGATAAAATATTGTTTTTATCTATTTGTGGCATGCGCACAAGAACACCGACATACAGTAAGATAAATGTTGTTGTTTTTTGAAGCGGCATAGTGCACCACGCAAGGTGAACATAATATTGTGACCCTGCAAATTTTATGTGATAGTTGAAGTTTATTTTTGACCATGACTGATGTTTTGTCTTAAAGATATACATTGAACAGTGCACATTTTCAAAAGATATAATCTGATACTTTTGAAAAGGGTGGGGCGTGGAGGGTTTCATTTGCAATATTGAAGGGAAGGACTCCACACACATACCACGGGTTATAAATGTGACTGATATTTACAGCAAAACATATCCAATACATTTCCATCTAGGAGTTGTTTTAAATGTAGATTGAAATCATTGTAGGTCTTCTTCAAAGACAAACACAAAGAAATGAAAATACTTTATTGACCCAAATATAAGACGATGTCTTCTTTTCCAGCACCTTCCTTTTCAAAAAAAAGAAAATTGGAAAAAAATTCACCCCGATATAAAACGGTCCCTCCTTTTTAACAACTGGTTTTGGCTGATATGTGTCCAAAGCAGCTTATGGCCTCTTGTCCTGGCACATGAATATGATGGATGCCAACCACCAGGCCTAGATTGCTAAACGGCAACGATCCATATCCGTGCTAACTGCTGTTGAGTGTGCCCCCAGAGAACAATTGGCTTTCCAAAAGAATAAAACGATTGTGGCCAGTTGTTTTGACCACAGATTGGAAGGCAGTTTCATTCCAATGGGTGCTCGTAAGGTGAGGGGGAGGACAAAGAGGTCAGCAAAAAATGAAAAAAAAGTGGAGTAAGTGCTCCCTTGGGCACAAACAACGAGGGCCATTCAAATGGTCCCACATAAGACCGACAGGAAATTGATTCCAACTTTATTCCGTTCAAATGGATGGCGGGTGACCTGATGCCAGCAACCATAGACGTCCTCTCAAAGTAGAGCACCGGTTTGATATGGACAGGCGCACTCCGTGAATACACGTGGCATTAGTTTATTCACACATCAAATCGTCTTCAGGTCATCTGGTACTTTTCATTTGAGTGCGGTGAAGTGGTTTGATTATATTGGATTGGGAGACTACCCCTCCCCATCCCTCGTCCCCCTGTCCTTTGTCCCCATCTATGCTGGCAATGAAAAGTCCTTACGAACATAACATTTCTGGGCAATTGTCTTTGGTGCAAACTGCATGGGATGTAAAAGCCTATTTCTACCGGACCATTGACGCCAACCATCCTGGATTGACGTCCCCTGTGGGGCCGCACTCTATTAAACAGACCCAAAAAAGGGTGATTGAACATTAACTACAGTACAACCCATTTATTTATTTACTTAACATATAAATAGTATGGTGTAAATGTTTTTTTTTTTTTAACTATGACCTATTATTAAACTTATTTTAAGATCCTCAAAACAAACAGTATTCCAGTATTACATGTCTAGTAATTATAAGCTTGACCCCAAAAATAATGCATTAGTATTATTATTACTCCTCCGGAGGGTTTGATCTCACTCTCTTTTAAATTTTTCAGTCACTTTTTACTATTTATCGTATTGATGGTTTGATATGGGGGGTTGCCCACATATGTGGTCCTCTCCAAGGTTTCTCATAGTCATGGTCGACGTCCCACTGGGGTGAGTTTTTCCTTGCCCCTATGTGGGCCCTACCGAGGATGGTTTGTGCAGCCCTTTTTTGGCACTTGTGATTTAGGGCTATATAAATAAACATTGATTGATTGATTGATTGATTACATTGGGCAAGAATCAGGGTATATGGTTTCCAGTTAATCAAAAGGCCTTTTTTTCTCCATTTAGTTAGATTTCATTTAACTTGTTTTTCATTCATTTTTCAGTATTTCCAAAACATTTACAAAGAAGAAATCAATTTACTAAAGTAATATGAAATCAATACTTTTACTTAAGCTTGAGTACAGCTGGGATAGGCTCCAGCATCCCCAGAGACCTCGAGGGGGATAAGTGGTAGAAAATGGATGGATGGATGGATATTTTTGTCGGGATGGAATGTACACACAAAACTACAACATGGCTAACGGGGCAGATAAACAGTCACAGCCAGCTGGAGGGGCCAAGTAGTGGAGGGATTTATTTGCAGCTACTAAATTTAAAACTGCTTGTTTTCACAGACACTCAAAAAGTGGCATGTAGATGATCTGTAAAGCAAAATTCTTCCCAAATTTTGACCAAAGCACCACTATCACATGTTATGTAGATAGATAGATAGATAGATAGATAGTACTTTATTGATTCCTTCAGGAGAGATCCTTCAGGAAAATTAAAATTCCAGCAGCAGTGTACAGAGTTGAAATCAATTTAAAAAAAAAGTAAATAGTGGGGTTTTAAATGGAAACAAAATTGAGAAATATTACAATAAGAATATTTCTCTATTTTGTTTCCATTTATGTAGACCACAAAGAAGTGTTTTAAAGGGGAACGTTATCTCCAGACATATGTAAGCATCAATATATACCTTGATGTTGCAAAAAAAAGACCATATATTTTTTTAACCGATTTCCGAACTCTAAATGAGTGAATTTTGGCGAATTAAACGCCTTTCTATTGTTCGCTCTCGGAGCGATGACGTCACAACGTGACGTCACATAGGTAGTCAATCCGCCATTTTCTCAAACACATTACGAACAACGAGTCAAATCAGCTCTGTTATTTTCCGTTTTTTTGACTGTTTTCCGTACCTTGGAGACATTATGCCTCATCAGTGTGTTGTCGGAGGGTGTAACAACACGATCAGGGACAGATTCAAGTTGATTTACGTGGAGTGTGCATCGATTAGCACGGCATGCTTACGATGCTAACGTACTATTTAGGCTAGCTGTATGTACATATGTAGCCACATTTGCATCCAGCCTTTCCCTCCACCCACATTTATTGCCACACAAACACTTACCAATCGACGGATTTAAGTTGCCCCAGTGTCAAAGGATGCGAAAGTCCCTCGTTTGGTCTGCACATTTTACCGGCGATGCTAAGACAGACATAGCACAGCGATGTATGGATATCCTGCGACACTCAAAGCAGATGCATTTCCAACGATAAAGTAAACGAAATCACAATGGTGAGTTTTGTTGATGTTATTGACTTATGTGCTAATCAGACATATTTGGTCGCGGCATGACTGCCAGCTAATCATAAATGATAAATGGGTTGTACTTGTATAGCGCTTTTCCACCTTCAAGGTACTCAAAGCGCTTTGACACTACTTCCACATTCACACACACATTCACACACTGATGGAGGTAGCTGCCATGCAAGGCGCCAACCAGCACCCATCAGGAGCAAGGGTGAAGTGTCTTGCTCAGGACACAACGGACGTGACGAGGTTGGTACTAGGTGGGATTTGAACCAGGAACCCTCAGGTTGCGCACGGCCACTCACCCACTGCGCCACGCCGTTCCTAATCGATGCTAACATGCTATTTAGGCTAGCTGTATGTACTTTTGTAGCTATATTTGCACCCGGCGATGCTAAGACAGACATGACACAGAGATGTATGGATATCCTGCGACACTCAATCGTTGGTTAGAAGGCGATCGCCGAATAGCTTCAATAGCTATTCGCTCAATAGCTTTCGTTTCTTCTTCAATTTCGTTTTCGCTATCTGCCTCCATACTCCAACCATCCGTTTCAATACATGTACAATCTGTTGAATCGCTTAAATCGCTGAAATCCGAGTCTGAATCCGAACTAATGTCGCTATATCTTGCTGTGCTATCCGCCATGTTGGCATCACTAAATGACGTCACAGGAAAATGAACGGTGGATTTACAGATAGCGAAAATCAGGCACTTTAAAGCCTTTTTTTGGGATATTCTATGATGGGTAAAATAAAAAATAAAAAACGTTGAAAGATAAAATAAGCCACTGGGAACTGATTTTTATTGGTTTCAACCCTTCTGAAATTGTAATAATGTTCTCCTTTAAAGTACCATTATGATGGAAAAACAAGTTGACTTATGCTTAAGTGTGTTTCATTGTATCCATTAAACTATAACCAATTATATTTACAATCTGCAAAGTGTGTAAAAATGCACTCTTAACATCAAAACATTTCACAAATTTAGTCGGCCATTTTGAATATTAGCTGTCATTTGCAATTTCAGAAGATTCAGGGTTGGATGACGTATATATATATATATATATATATATATATATATATATATATATATATATATATAGTAGGTATAATACGGACCCTTGATCCCTCAGGCGGTACTGCATCAAAAACCGACATCAGTGTGTAAAGGATATCACCACATGGGCTCAGGAACACTTCATAAAACCACTGTCAGTAACTACAGTTGGTCGCTACATCTGTAAATGCAAGTTAAAACTCTACTATGCAAAAATCAAAACCCATTTATCAACAACACCCAGAAACGCCGCCCGCTTCGCTGGGCTCGAGCTCATCTACGATGGACTAATGCAAAGTGGAAAAGTGTCCTGTGATCTGATGAGTCCACATTTCCAATTATATTTGGAAACTGTGGACTTTGTGTCCTCCGGAACAAAGAGGAAAATAACCATTCGGATTGTTATAGGCACAAAGTTCAAAAGCCAGCATCTGTGATGGTATGGGGGTCTATTAATGCCCAAAGCATGGGTAACTTACACATCTGTCAAGGCACCATTAATGCTGAAAGGTACATATAGGTTTTGGAACAACATATGTTGTCATCCAAGCAACGTTATCATGGACGCCCCTGTTTATTTCAGCAAGACAATGCCAAGCCACGTGTTTGCTTCGTAGTAAATAAGTGCGGGTACTTTCCTGGCCCGCCTGACTTCCAGACCTGACTCCCATCGAAAATGTGTGGCACATTATGAAGCGTAAAATACGACAGCGGAGACCCCGGACTGTTGAACGACTGAAGCTGTACATAAAACAGGAATGGGAAAGAATTCCACTTTCAAAGCTTCAACAATTAGTTTCCTCGGTTCCCAAACGTTTATTCAGTGTTGTTAAAAGAAAAGGTGAAGTAACACAGTGGTGAACATGCCCTTTTCCAACTACTTTGGAACGTGTTGCAACCATGAAATTCTAAGTTAATTATTATTTGCAAAAAAAAAATTTAGTTTATGAGTTTGAACATCAAATATCTGGTTTTTGTAGCATATTCAACTGAATATGGGTTGAAAATGATTTGCAAAACATTGTATTCCGTTTATATTTACATCTAACACAATTTCCCAACTCATATGGAAACAGGATTTGTATGTATATATCTGTGTTTGTATACATAAATGTGTGTGTGTGTGCATATATATATATATATATATATATATATATATATATATATATATATATATATATATATATATATGTTCATATTCATATATATATATATTGGGGCTGCACGGTGGAAAAAGGGGTTAGTGTGTCTGCCTCAAAATACAAAGGTCCTGAGTAGTCAGGGTTCAATCCCGGGCTCGGGATCTATCTGTGTGGAGTTTGCATGTTCTCCCTGTGACTGCGTGGGTTTTCTCCGGGTACTCCGGCTTCCTCCCAATTCCAAAGATATGCACCTGGGGATAGGTTGATTGGCAACAATAAATGGTCCTTCTTAAAGATCTTTTCCAATCGCCTCTTGTGATTTCTCCTGAAAAACACCTATATTGACACAGAAGGAAGGAGTCCCAGGAGTTCCAGGGTGCATCGAAAACACTGGCGTGGTAACACAGCTGATCCGTGAGGCGCAAGAGAACAGAGGCGATTTGACAGTATTGTGGCTGGACCTCGCCGATGCTTAAGGATCAATTCCACACAAGTTGGTGGAATTGTCTCTGAGCAGGTACCATGTTCCAGAGAAGATTCGCAATCTCATCCTCAACTATTAAAACAACTTTAGCCTGAGGGTGTCCTCTGGCACTTCAACATCAGATTGGCATCGTCTGGATAAAGGCACCATCACAGGCTGTACAATCTCTGTGTCCCTGTTTGCACTGGCCCTGAATATGCTCGTGAAGTCTGTGGAAGTAGAGTGAAGTGGTCCTTTGTCCAAATCTGTCACCCGGCAACCTCCGATTAGACCATTCATGGATGATCTCACGGTAACCACAACATCAGTGTGTGGATGCAGATCGCTCCTTCAAGGCCTTGATCGACTCATTAGTTGGGCAAGAATGAGTTTCAAGCCCTCTAAGTCCAGGTCCTTGGTTTTGAGGAAAGGTAAAGTATCCGACCACTTTCGCTTCAGTCTGGCAGACACCCAAATTCTATCTGTGTCAGAAAAGCCAGTGAGGAGCCTGGGCAAGCTCTTCACTGGTGATCTGAAGGATACCGCTGCACGTCAAGCTACCAGCGATAACCTCAACATGTGGCTCTCAGCTGTGGACAAGTCAGGACATCCAGAGAAATTCAAGTCCTGGATATATCAGCATGGCATCCTGCCTCGTCTCCTCTGGCTGCTGCTGATGTACGAATTCCCAATGACCATCGTGGAGGGATTTGAAGGAAGATCAGCTCGTCCCTGCGCAGGTGGCTGGGTCTGCCACGGAGCCTAAGCAGCATAGCTTTGTTTAGGCACAAGACCAAGCTGCAGCTTCCTTTTAGTAGTCTGGAAAAGGAGTTCAAGGTTTCCCGGGCTAGAGAAGTCCTGCTCTACAGAGATTCTGCTGATGGGAAAGTATCTTCAGCAGGTGTGGAGTTCAGAACAGGAACAACGTGGGGTGCCCAGAATACAGTGGAGCGGGCAGAGGCGAGGCTGCGGCACAGCACCGTGGTGGGATCCGTAGCTACTGGTCGGGCTGGGCTGGGTAGCAAAACCAAACCAAGCTACAGCAGAGCCAGAGGAAAGGGAAGGCAAAAGCTTGTCCAAGAGGAGGCTTGCACTGAGGTGGAAGAGCCTCGCTTCAGCAGAGTGGTGGGAATGAGCAAGCTGGGGGCGTGGACCAAGTGGGAGCACATAGCTGGTCGCAAGATCACCTGGACCGAACTCTGGAAAGCGGAGCCACACCAGTTTAAGTTCTTGGTCCAGTCAGTTTATAATGTCCTCCCAAGCCGTGCTAACCTATTTACCTGGAGCCTGATAGACACACCTGTGTGCCAGCTCTGTCAGAAAAGAGGATCTTTAGAACACATCCTCAGCTGTTGCTCAAAGGCATTGGGAGATGGCAGGTATCGGTGGCGCCACGACCAGGTCCGGCGGGCAATAGCAGACACTATCTGCACTGGCATCAACACCAGTAAGCGGCAACACCCAACCAAGAGCACAATTGCCTTTGTCCGAGCAGGAGAGAAACCTCAACCCTCCAAGAAGACCCAGGAGGGCCTGCTAACAACAGCAAGGGACTAGCAGCTCTTGGTTGATCTAGAAAGGCAGTTGCGAATCCCAGACATCATCGCAACTACAAAACTCCGGCCAGATATGGTCTTGATGTCTGGAACCAGCAAGCAGGTGGTACTCCTTGAACTAACTGTCCCCTGGGTTGACTGAAGGGAGGAAGCCCAGGAAAGGAAGAGGGCGAAATATGCAGATCTTGTGGCTGACTGCCGGAGGAACACGTGGAAGGCCCGCTGCGAGCCTATTGACGTGGGCTGCAGGGGTTTTGCAGGCAAGTCCTTACACTGGGTCCTGGGGCTCCTTGGGATTTGTGGACTGCACAGGCGAATAGCCTTTATAAAACATCTTGGAAGCGTCTGAAAAGGCTTCACTTTGGCTCTGGTTGAGGAGGGGGGACGCGTGGCGTAGTGCGCTACCTGGACACAAGTCGAGGGACTAATCATCCTCGGCTAGGTCGCCCCGGTGAGGGTGTTTGAGTAAGACCCGAAACACCCAATGACCCCTGGAGAATCACTGATGATGTGTCCAGTTTGCACAATGAGGTGTATTATAGTACTAATCCCTAGTGTGTGAATGTTTTCTGTTATCTGTGTTGGCCCTGCGATGAGATGGCGACTTCTGCCCAATTGTAGCTGAGATAGGCACCAGCCCCCCCCAAGGGAATAAGTGGTAGGAAATGGATGGATGGATGTATATATGTATGTATGTATGTATAAATATATTATTGAATTCATTTGTATTTTATTTTAATTTAAATTGCATTGCACTACAACTTAAAAAGGACTTCACATGTACAGTAGATATTGACATAGCAGGGATTTTTTAAATTATAATTTGACTTGCCTTTCATTTCATTTTGTAATATGAAGTAAGAAAAATGCATGTCGTGTGAATATATTTCTAATTTCGCAATGGTGAAATTCACCATTTAGATTTATTTTCACTTATTTTTCTTAAATTGATTTTGCGATTCGATGTAACAAGTGTACAGATTTATATTGTATTTCACTTGTATTTAAACTTTACTTTTATTACTTAATTTAAGCCCTTTTGTCATGGTATTTTACCTCTACAAGTAGAGTAAATGCATTTGTGTCAATTCCCATCATGCACCTCTTCTGTACGTCCTCACCAACATCACTTTACTGCCAATGTGGCACTCAGTGGGTCGCCTTGTTTAAACAGCCGCATGCTGGGAACATACATGATTTATGTGCTTACTGTACTTCTGCTCTCTCCCTTTATGATGCTGCACATCCACAAACTGACTTCAGCCCAAAAAATAGCATTGGACCGTGAAAAAAAAAATGTTTATACACCACGCTCCAGTATCACCAAGCCAGATTGGTGCTTAAGGGCAAAAAAGAAGAGGTTCATTGGATCATTTTGCTTCAACACTGCAGTCCTTTGGGACCTTGCTAGCTGCCAAAGTTGCCCACAGAGCCTGGGCGCGCTCAAAGCCTTTTTCTTGACCATGTGGAGCATGAGGGGTCATGTAAGACCAGATACATACCGTACACAATGTAGTGACATGTTTACACAACCAGCCAACGTCCGGAGCTCGTGTCTGTGAGTTGGGCAGCAGGGTGCGGCTGATTTTTGTCAGAATTTGCACCTTTCTGCTAGCCAACAGCCTTTTTAATATCTCACAAAACCCTTCCAAGATTTTTTTTCACACATTCTGCTGTTTTTTTTTGAGGTAAATTATGTTGTTGAAGCTTGAACTAAATGCTAGAAATTGTTGATAATAGTCTTGTATTTGGCCTTAGAGATTAATTAAAGCAGCATATATGCCATTCGCTGTAGTCACTGAAGGTTTTCATTTCTAAATCTTGCAAAATGTTGCTGTCAAAAAACTTCTCTTTTAAGCGGTCAGTGCATGATCTTGCATTCAGTTTGTTGCACTCAAGTCCATGTTTTGTTTCTGGTAATTTAGCGTATTATTCAACATCTTTATCCACTAGTGTTTGTCCTCTACATACAGTACTAATTTATAAAACAAAAAATCCATCACTCTGTCCATGATCTTGCGAAACGTCTTAGTCCATGGGCTTACAGCCCGACAGTGTGTTCTTCTTTGCTGTAACAAATGTCCGCTGTGGCAACTTTTTTGGTCTCATCACAATTAAAGATTTGCTGCGGGAAAAAAAGTACCCTTCGCTGATAAAATATTTGGGGTAAAAGGGCTGCAAGTATTGACTAACTAGCTTCGGTGCTATGTCACATCTATGATATCTCGGTTGTTGATCCTGATTGGTTAATTACCAGATGGTGGGGCCTTGTAAAAAAAAAAAATCATTGTATGTGATTGAATAAAACACTTGTCTCTTATCTTGAATGACGTGCTACTTCAATCACTCACATCGAAATCAACCCGTGAACCTGATGAGAGCGATGCTGGGAAATTCAAACCCGGTCGGAAGAAGAGACAAAACATCCTTGCCACCAATAAATGCCTTCTGTTCATCTTTTAAATAATTAATATTTGAAGGATTCGACAAAAGAGTTGCAATTGCAGAATCAATGTCAGCACACGACACAGCGAGGGCTGCGTGCCACCATTGTTGTTTGAATCAAACAGTCGCTTCGGCGCTCCGTCACATCTATTAAATCCCGCCTGGCGATCCTGATTGGTTCATTATTTTTTGCCATATGGAAGGACTTTGCAATGCCTTTTAGCCCAGCGGACTACAAGAATCAGGCGAGAGTCATGTTAACCCCCGTTGGCTTCAAGCAGCAAGCAAAATAAATGAATGAATGAATGCCAGATTGTAGCTGAGATAGGCGCCAGCGCCCCCCGCGACCCCAAAAGGGAATAAGCGGTAGGAAATGGATGGATGGATGGATGAATGAATAAAGCGTTCATACCCCTATGTACATGGGCCGCACACAGAGGCATATTTGGCGCAATATAAAAGTTTGGAAACCGAAAAGGATGCAAATAGAAGCGTTAGTGAATCAAGGTTCCACTGTATGTTGACAAGTATATATAGGCGTGATCGCCTCTTTTCTTACATTTATTTCTGTACAGCTGCCAGTTTGCACATTTCTAAACCTATTGAATATAGACACAGAACAGTGTTAGTCTTGATAAATCACACTGCTTTGACTTTATTCTGACAACAAACACAAGCAAACAATTTGTAGATCATCACAATTTGAATGGATCCTTCGCCATTTTACTCTCCTTTTATAATGACCATAATAATCTCACTCATTCTGCCCGCCCCATTCATTCACTCACCCAACCTCCCATTAATTCTCTAGGCCAGTGGTTCTCAAATGGGGGTGCGTGTACCCCTGGGGGTACTCGAAGGTATGCCAAGGGGTACGTGAGATTTTTTTTTAATATTCTAAAAATAGCAACAATTCAAAAATCCTTTATAAAAATATTTATTGAATAATACTTCAACAAAATATGAAAGTAAGTCCATAAATTCTGGGGAAAAAAATGCAACAATGCAATATTCATTGTTGACAGCTCGATTTTTTTGTGGACATGTTCCTTAAATATTGATGTGAAAGATTTCTTTTTTTGTAAAGAAATGTTTAGAATTAAGTTAATGAATCCAAATAAATCTCTATTACAATCCCCAAAGAGGGCACTTTAAGTTGATGATTACTTCCGTGTACAAATCTTTATTTAGAATTGAATCACTGGTTTATTTTTCAACAAGTTTTTAGTTATTTTTATATCTTTTCCTTCCAAATAGTTAAAGAAAGACCACTGCAATTGAACAATATTGAGAACCACTGCTCTAGGCAATATAAACAATCTTGTCTTAATCAGTTCAAGGATGAAAGAAGGTAAATACAGTAACAATAATACCAAATAACCCCAAGACAACAATTATCTCTCCCTTTGTTTTTCGATACATTTTAATAATATAATTTCTATAACTTTTCATAAGTTGTTTGATATTTTTAGTGATTTTCACATGCTTGCTTTATGATTATATTTGTATTTTCTACTCCCATTAATGTTGCCGTTTTGATAATGTATTTATTTATTCGCACAATATAGACATTGTAAAAAAAAAAAAAAAAAAAAAACAGAGACACAAAATTAGTAATGAGGAATACGTAATAAGAAATACGAACCAAGTGCAGGTGAGAAAAGAAACCCCAAAAGTCTTATGCAAGGTTCTCACCTAAGGCAGTAAATTAACAAACACAATTAAACATAGTATATAGAGAAAATAAGATAACAAGTAATCTACCTTGTGTGGATTGAGTCTAGGTGTGTGTGTGTGTGTGTGTGTGTGTGTGTGTGTGTGTGTGTGTGTGTGTGTGTGTGTGTGTGTGTGTGTGTGTGTGTGTGTGTGTGTGTGTGTGTGTGTGTGTGTGTGTGTGTGTGTGTGTGTGTGTGTGTGTGTGTGTGTGTGTGTGTGTGTGTGTGTGTGTGTGTGTGTGTGCGTGCGTGCGTGCGTGCGTGCGTGCGTGCGTGGAAATACAGGGGTTCATTATAAGGTAGGAACAGATGGAAAATGTTGATTCATCAAGCTGGCCCTTAATCTATGTTTAAAATTACTGAGTGAAGATGAGGAGTTTGCAACACATAGGTGACTATTCCAGAGTAAAGGACCTCTGTGTTTGATGGAAAACTGGCTAAGAGCGATACGGCCAAAGATAGGACAGAGATTATCAGTTTGTCTAGTATTATGATAATAAACTTGCAAATTGGTTTTAAAAATAATGTGCGAAAGGTGTATTAGAGAGGTAAGTACATTTATGAAGTGAAGTGAATTATATTTATAGATAAAAGATGAGGACTGAACTGTGTTAATATCATAAATAGATAGTACATTTAGTTTCCTAAACAGGGGAGCAGATGGAGCCAAATAGTTAGAGGAGATAGCTATTCTTACAAATTGATTTTGCACAATGAATAATTTGTGTAAATTTAAAGGATATGGCCAGACAATATTGCAATAGATAAGATATGGATAAATAAAACTGTAACCCTTGATCGCAGAAGGGAATTGCACTCCTTATTTTGCTCACTTATGCGACGCAATTCTCTGCGCACAAGTTTAGTCGATCAGCTTTTATGTGTTTTAATATACACAAACCTTAGTGTTTGACCTTTACCCCCTGATTGTTGCACATTTTCTGTCAAAAACGATCACTGGTCTTGCATTCATTTTGTTATAGAAAGTCCAATTAAAAAGTTCAATATTATGTTTCTGGCACTTAGTTCCAATAGCATATCACCTGCTTTTCTCTCCTAATCACTCCAGATTTAGGGAAATAAGTCCTTCGGTATTACTCGACACGTCACAAGGAAAGACAAGCAAAACCTTATAAGATAAAGGTAAATGCCAAAAGGTGGCAGGCACGATGATGAAGGGGCATCGGTGGCCCATCCGGGGTCTGCTTTGTCAGGGACGACACAGTGACACAGTAGCTAGCCTTCATTTAATCACCTTATTAAGTCAGCCATCACAAAGCCCTAATGACATCGCCGCTGGCTCGATTCATCTCCCAAAGTGATTTAGGAGTCCATTTGTCATAAGTGACTGTTTGAGTATGCGATCAATATGGACCTTTCAGCACATTGGACACCTAAAGGACCTCCACAGGTACACAGTTATGTAGTAGAGCCTGTGATGAAGTAAACACTAGCCCAGGCCAAAGGGCTAACATACATCAGCGCACCGTTTTCCTCGGGTTTTCTCGCTCGGCTCAAAACGGCCGTTTGTCATGGCCGCTGTCACGGCCGTGCACGCGCGTCCATCAGTATTCAGAGAGACATGAATCATGTTCACGCAGAATCTTGATGAATCAAAACGCACCTCGTGGGACAACTGCTGCGCTTTGACGCACTCCCGCCGAGTGTATACCTCTGTGGCCGCCGGGCGAAGGCGGCGGTGCTCACTGGAGGGTAAAGGGAACAGCTGTGGAGCAGACAGCTGGAGACGTCATTGTGTACCTTCAACAAATATTGGGGATGCTGCCATGGGGTCCTGTGCACAACCTGGATGGGGTCAGGCTTTGTTTGTGGCATTCTTAAGAATAGTCCTCTTTTTGATCCTGTGCTATATCGAAAAAATGTAAAATCACTATATAGTCACAGATCCGCCATATCAGTGGTTCTGAAACTCAGAAAACACTTGGCTCTCCAACTAGCACCATATAATGACCAGCTTTAAAATACAGTAGCGCAATAGGCCTAATTAATCATTAAAAACAAGGCAGAGGTTTTATTTAACAAGTATATTTGATATTGTTAAATTATTTCTGATAGTATTTCATGTTTTTTAATATTTTTGCTATTTTATTTAGATTGTAATGGACTGGGTCATATTTTATGTTATGTTATGTTCCACATGTAGTTTATTCAACGTCTAACAGATGTTGTGGCTTTTTTTTTTTTACATGTGCCCTGCAAGCTGATTGGCTGAAAGGCTGGACAGGGCAAACGTAAGCGTAAAATGTGGAGAACCTTGCGTGTTGAGTGATTGAAATGACGGAGTAGGACGGTTCTGTTTGTTTCGACTATTGCCAACAGTAGTCGGATTGTATCGACTTCTATTGAAAGCAGATAAACCTTTAATAACCGCTCGAGTCACGTCACTACAATATTAAGTGATTATTTGGCATACCACTAGATGGTGCCCACGTACCACAGTTTGAGAATCTCTGCTCCTAATGACGGGGGCTCTCTGAGGATAGTGGCCATGCGCAACCCGAGGGTCGCTGGTTCAATCCCCACCTAGTACCAACCTCGTCACGTCCGTTGTCTCCTGAGCAAGACACTTCACCCTTACTCCTGATGGGTGCTGGTTGGCGCCTTGCATGGCAGCTCCCTCCATCAGTGTGTGTGAATGGGTAAATGTGGAAGTAGTGTCAAAAGCGCTTTGAGTACCTTGACGGTAGAAAAGCGCTTTACAAGTACAACCCATTTATCATTTATTATCATCCAAGGAAGTGTTCCGCTGCTTTAAAAACCCACGGCAACAATGCTGGTCAAAGATCCTCTATATCAGGGGTCACCAACCTTTTTGGAACCCAGAGCTACTTCTTGGGTAGATTAATGCGAAGGGCTACCAACCAGTTTAATACACTCTTAAATAAATTGCCAGAAATAGCCAATTTGCTCAATTTACCTTTATTAAGTAAATCTATATATATTAAAAAAATGGGTATTTCTGTCTGTCATTCCGTTGTACATTTTTTTTTTCACTAGCTAATTCGAATATTTTTGAAAAAATTGAAAAAATAATTTAAGGAACATCATTAGTAATTTTTCCTGATTAAGATTAATTTTACAATTTTGATGACATGTTTTAAATAGGTTGAAATCCAATCTGCACTTTGTTAGAATATATAACAAATTGGACCAAGCTATATTTCTAACAAAGACAAGTCATTATTTCTTCTGGATTTTCCAGAGCAAAACTTTGAAAATAAATTCAAAAGACATTGAAATAAGATTTTAATTTGATTCTACAAATTTTGAATTTTAATCATAATAAGTTTGAAGAAATATTTCACAAATATTCTTTGTCTAAAAAACAGTAGCTAAAATGAAGAATTCAATTAAAATGTATCTATTATTCTTTACAATAAAAGAAAAAATACTTGAACATTGATTTAAATTGTCAGGAAAGAAGATGAAGGTAAATGTGTTTAAAAATCCTAAAATCATTTTTAAGTTGGCATTTTTTCTCTGACATTGTCTTTCTGAAAGTTATAAAAAGCAAAGTAAAAAAAAAAAAAGAATTTATTTAAACAAATGACGTCTGTAAAATATTTTCTTGGATTTTTAAATTTTATTTGAGTTTTGTCTCTCTTAGAATTAAAAATGTCGAGCAAAGTGAGACAGGCTTGCTAGTAAATAAACACAATTTTAAAAATAGAGGCAGCTCACTGGTAAGTGCTGCTATTTGAGCTATTTTTACAACAGGCCAGCGGGCGACTCATCTGGTCCTTACGGGCTACCTGGTGCGTTGGTGACCCCTGCTCTATATGAAACAAGCACCCTACTGTTTTTTTTCCCTAAATATTATGTTTTCTTCCTCCACAATCAAAAAAACATTCATTCGTCAATACGCTTACATATTGGACGTTCCTCTGATTTTTTTTTTTGATAAGTACATGTCTACGAGAAGCCCTAGAGATAACGTGAATAATTCATGTTTGAGTTAAAGTTTATTGATTGTGCAACATATCTTTAGATGTTTATGTGTATTAGAAGCAGTGGTGACGGCGGTGGGGGCTTGCAAATGAGCGTGGTCATCGATTTTTAATTACACCTTAATTTGCTGTATAAAAGAAGCTATTTACATGAGGTTCTACAGTAACCCTCAGCAGAATAAACCGAGTGGGAGTACACGTAATTACTAGCCGGAGTCCACATTATATGAGCTCCAAATACCACCGGCTCCACAGATTAGGAAGTAATATCACATCATTGTCCCTGAACTGGACTTATTTTGCAGAAATAATGTATATTTGTGTTCAGGCTGGTGTCTATGAGTACCACAAATATGCCAAAGAAAGACAGGCAGTCCATCTTAAAACAATTTAAAATTGTATTACTTGCTTGGCTCTGAAAATAGAAGTTTTTGTTCCTGCAGGAAGTGAACATCGAGCATTATTGCAAACTAGCCGAGAGCAGTATATGCTTTGTCTTGGCCTCAGATGTTTCTTAACACTTCATTTCATCCTCCTTTTTTATGTTTTGTTTTTGTGCTAATTATTATTCGCTATCTTCCGCTTGGCCGGCTTGTTCCTCCAACATGTTCTTCCTCTCAAAATTGCTGCAGCTTAAGCTGTGCTGCAGCATGTCGGCCAAACTATGTGACGAATAAAAAAACAATGTGTTTTTGTCAGCTTCTATGCTTACATGAAACTGTAGTGATTTTTTGTTTTGCGAACAAACAGTTTGTGCATAGGGATACTGGATCTTGTTAAAGCTCCACTAAGCTGGTCCAGCATTCCATCCATCCATCCGTCCATCCATTTTCTACTGCTTGTCCCTTTCGGGGTCGCAGGGGGTGCTGGAGCCTATCTCCACACTTGCCAACACTCCCGATTTTTCCGGGAGACTCCCGAATTTCAGTGCCCCCCCCGAAAAATCTCCCGGGGCAACCCGAATTTCTCCCGATTTCCACCTGGACCACAATATTGGGGGCGTGCCTTTTTAGCGTCCTCTACAACCTGTCGTCACGCTGCCTTTCCTCTGTTCAAACAGCGTGCCGGCACAGTAACATAATATTTTTACAAACACATGAGCGAACGCAAGGCATGCTTGATTAACAGCCATACAGGTCACACTGAAGCTGGCCGTATAAACAACTTTAACACTATTACAAATATGCGCCACACTGTGAACCCACACCAAACAAAAATGACAAACACTTTTCCGGAGAACATCCACACCGTAACGCAACATAAACACAACAGAACAAATACCCAGAATCCCTTGTAGCACTAACTCTTCCGGGGCGCTACAATATACACCCCCGCTACCACCAAACTCCGCCCCCCCTCAGACCCCCCCCCCCCCCCCTTCCCCCACCCCCATCTCCCGAATTTGGAGGTCATAAGGTTGGCAAGTATGCCTATCTCAGCTGCATTCAGGTGAAAGGCAGGGTACACCTTGGACAAGTTGCCACCTCATCACAGGGCCAACACAGATACACAGAGAACATTCACATTCACACACTAGGGCCAATTTAGTGTTGCCAATCAACCTATCCCCAGGTGCTTTTCTTTGGAGGTGGGAGGAAGTCGGAGTACCCGGAGGGAACCCACACAGAAAGACCCCAAGCTACTTTAAGGAGTGAGAACTACAAAGAGGCAAACATCTGTATTCTATTTTATGTAAACTCACTTCAAGAGTCTGGTCCAGAGGTTTTGCTCTTCTGACATATTATCCAAAAGCTTTTTAATGACATATATTTCCAGAGTGTTATTTTAACAAGCGATTACCACGAAAAGGAAAATGTCTTTATTGTTGAAGATAGCGGGAAAAAAAAGTCAAGGCTACTACTGGGGTTATCCAGGCGAGTCGAGTGGGTCGAATGGTCATATTTCTACATATTTTACAAGTGAATAAAGATATGTACTGTATTTTCTGTACTACTGAGTGAATCGGCATATAAGCCGCACCTACAACATTTTAGAAGAAAAATATTTATTCCATATATTAGCCGAACCAGACTATAGGCTGCACATATATATATGTATATATATGTGTGTGTGTGTGTGTGTGTGTGTTTACACAGAAAGATTTAGTAAATATTCATTTACTTACCTTAATGGTTTCCAAACGGTGTCTGTTACACGGCAGTAAAACATCTGACAAAACAAAACCAAAGTAATTGCCATTGACCCACTAGCTGCGGAATTTACAGTAGCTCCCTAATCAGCTAAACGGACTCAATAACTCCGCTGTGATGTTTTGGTAAATTTACAAACTTGACAAAATACAAAAAGAATGTTATTGTAAGTTAATAATACTAGCAGAAACGCTTGTAACGGTGTTAGCATTTTAGCAAATGCTAAAAACGCCAGTTTCACTACATTGTGTGTACAAATATGCAAGAAAGCACTCTTACACACATCACACATGAGACAGTTTAGTAAAGCAACAAAGGAGGATGCATGTGCATGTACAAGACAGTCTGCCACGCTACAAGATGATAGCGAAATAGAAGGTACTCATTGGCCGCTACGTCGAGCTGCAAAGGCAGATTAGCGCATGTCTATGGATGTTCTCATTCATTCAGGTCATTGTAATCTCAAGGTATTGAATCGATCGCAACTGGACTGTTTGGTTTGTTCTAGAAGACGTTTAGCCTCTCATCCAAGTAGTCTTAATCAGTTCATGCTCATAGACTTAGCTTGGTCGGATCTAGTTTAGCCGGCTGGTGCTAAAACCTTAAATATTTCTACTCCAAAACCAGAAGGGTGTGCCAGGGCAAGGATGGTTTTGCCCTATCGTAAGAAAGAAAAACAACTGTTGAGATGCAAACAAGCAATCCTAGAGTCAAGCCAACAACAGATGTTGAAGTGCAATTTCCCCTGGTTAGCATTGAGGTGTTGTTTGGGAGAACGATTGCTGTGGATCGACTACAAACCGCCCAAAATAGTCGGGATCACCCACGTTAGCATTTTATTAAGTTGTAAAAAAATGGCACAAAGGAGCATCTGTGACCAGAATGTTTCTAACTCCTGTTATTTGTTGGAGGATAAATTGCAGAGTCTTTTAGGAATAGTTTAAAGCAGTGGTTCACAAATAGGGGTACGCGTACCCCTGGGGTACTTGAAGGTATGCCAAGGGGTATGAGGGATTTTTTTTTAAAGAAATGTTCTAAAAAAAAAAAAAAAAACTAAAAAATTATTTATAAATATATTTATTGAATAATACTTCAACAAAAGATGTATGTTCATAAACTGTGAAAAGAAATGCAACAATGCAATATTCAGTGTTGACAGCTAGATTTTTGGTGGATATGTTCCATAAAAATCGATGTTAAAGATGTATTTTTTGTGAGGAAATGTTTAGAATTAAGTTCATGAATCCAGATGGATCTCTATTACAATCCCCAAAGAGGGCACTCTAAGTTGATGATTACTTCCATGAGTAGAACTCTTTATTTATAATTGAAGCACTTTTTTATTTTTCAACAAGTTTTTAGTTATTTCTGTATCTTTTTTCCCAAATAGTTCAAGAAAGACCACTACAAATGAGCAATATTTTGCACTGTTATACAATTTAATAAATCATAAACTGATGACATAGTGCTGTATTTTACTTTTGTATCTCTTTTTTTCAACCAAAAACGCTTTGCTCTGATTAGGGGGTACTTGAATTAAAAAAATGTTCACGAGGGTACATCACTGAAAAAAGGTTGAGAACCACTGGTTTAAAGGACAGTGTTATATGTTAGAGACAGGTGGTGTCACAGACCACCTCCTCTGTTTAGAGATGGTTTTTCAACCTTGACATAAATGGCTTCCCTTGCACCATCAGTCCTGCCTGTCCCGAGTCTGTATATTTTTGTTCTCAAAGGAGTGCTGTTTCTCTCTGTGGTGCAAGTAGACAGCTGATTCTTGGCCTGAAGAGTTTGATTAATCCAAAGGTCTTTGGATAAATCTCTATAATATATGGAGATATCCGCTAGGGAAAATATCACAAATTGGAAAAATTCCGAACAACTCATTAGGAGGACGCTTGAAGGAAGGTACATTATTTTTTTTAGATATCTCGGCTATGCCTCCATTGTGTGATTTCACATTTTCGAAACTTAAGCAGATTCCAAATACACAAACACAGGTGCCATTATGTAAGGGAAGTTAAATTGGCCCCTAGTGTGTGAATGTGAGTGTGAATGTTGTCTGTCTATCTGTGTTGGCCCTGTGATGAGGTGGCGACTTGTCCAGGGTGTACCCCGCCTTCCGCCCGATTGTAGCTGAGATAGGCGCCAGCGCCCCCTGCGACCCTAAAATAGGGAATAAGCGGTAGAAAATGGATGGATGGAAGTTGGTTTTGCATAATAGGTCCCCTTTAAGATATTTGATGAATGTGCATCACCTTTGTGCATTATTTGCAAAGCACACAGTGTGACACGGGCAGATAACAAGGACAATAAGACACAGTAAGAGTGTGCGGTTGTATGCTGGTCTCGCCACATTTTCCGCCATATACTTTTTCTTTTTTTTTTTTTTGCAATTAGCCTGTACTCTGTACTTAAATGCCCTAGACGTGTATACGAATGTTTCATTCCCAATTTGACTAGCTCGTCTGTGCTCCCGGTGGGGTTACTCTGACCTGACTGTAAAAAATGTCCTTAGCTACTCAGTTTCCATACAATCAACGTGTCTGTGACATCCGAGACCCTTTTTTTTATTTTTTTTTTTTTTACACACCTAAAAGGTAGATAGGGGAAAAAAAACACAGAAGAAGCGCATCTTTTACATTTTACAGATATTCTTATGCTATAGACTCTAGAGTAGTGTTAGCCCACTAATTGTGCGTGGAGGTACAACATTGTAATTATTACATATTAACCTATTAGCCAAATGTTTTTGAAAATCGTTTTAGATATTGTTTCTGTAAGAAGTGAATAAGATGAAGTTTTTGTTCTTAGTTAATATCAATACAACACATGCTAACACACATGACGAGGCATCCCGGCTGATGCAGGGGGACTCTTACTGTCATATAGGTCGTTTTATCATCCAAAGGTACTGTATTTGTTGGTCATATTTACACTTATTGTTGCTTTTAACAAGTAAGTAATAGGAAAAAAGGAGATGATGATTGTTTGTAACAAGGGACACACATTCTCATTATTACAATTTATCCTATAATCCAAAGTTACTTGTTGGTCATATTTCAAGATATTTTTGTTATTTCTTACTTTGTTAAAGAAAGCAGAGTCTACATAGTCAAAGTGGTTGTGTGTTAATCATACTTAAAGGCCTACTGAAACCCACTACTACCCACCACGCAGTCTGATAGTTTATATATCAATGATGACATATTAACATTGCAACACATGCCGATATGGCCTTTTTAGTTTACTAAATTGCAATTTTAAATTTCCTGCGAAGTGTCTTGTTGAAACGTCGCGGTATGATGCGTTTGACATCACCGGTTGTAGCGGACATTTTTTTCCAGCCTGATCCAAGCTATAAGTAGTCTGCTTTAATCGCATAATTACACAGTATTCTGGACGTCTGTGTTGCTGAATCTTTTGCAATTTGTTCAATTAATAATGGAGAAGTCAAAGTAGAAAGATGGAGGTGGGAAGCGGTGTATTGCCGCTGCCTTTAGCAACACTAACACAGCCCGGTGTTTCCTTGTTTAAAATTCCCAAAGGTGAAGCTTCACTATGGAACAGAGCGGTCAAGCGAACATGGTTCCCGACCACATGTCAACCTGCAGGTTTCGGTGAGAAAATAGTGCTAATAAGTCGGCTCTTACCGTAGTTATGAGCGGAGCTTGCGTCCTCCTGCAGCTGCGGACTATTACCTCCTCCCACCGGAGACACTGGCGGTCACCACAGCCGTGGCCACACCACTACGACTTTCAGGTACCATATAATCTCACTAAAACACTAGTAACACAACAAGCAGATAAGTAATTTTCCAGAATTATCCTAGTAAATGTGTTTAATAACATTTGAATTTTTTTTTTTTCCTTTTTTTTTTTCCTAGTACTTCACTCTCACTATCCTCATCCACAGATCTTTCATCCTTGCTCAAATTAATGGGGAAATTGTCGCTTTCTCGGTCCGAATCGCTCTAGCTGCTGGTGGCTATGATTGTAAACAATATGAGGATGTGAGGAGCTCTACAACACGTGACGTCACGCGCACATCGTCTGCTACTTCCGGTACAGGCAATGCTTTTTTATTAGCGACCAAAAGTTGCAAACGTTATCGTCGATGTTCTCTAATAAATCCTTTCAGCAAAAATATGGCAATATCGCGAAATGATCAAGTATGACACATAGAATGGACCTGCTATCCCGTTTAAATAGGACAATCTCATTTCAGTAGGCCTGTAAAAATAGCTGATTCTAATTCTGATGCTCTAATAAGAGATAGGACGACATGGCAGATTTGGCTTGTTTGTTAGTAACAAGGCTATTGCTAACACACTCTGAGATGTGTGCATGCTGTTCCAGAGGAACACTTTTCCCATTATTGCATGTCAACGTGTTTGTCAAAGGATTTTAAATGTTGTATTTGTACAGTACATATTGTTGCTTTAATAATCAGGGGATAATAAACTGATGCAGTTTTCATTTGGTTGCTTGCAACAAGACTAACACTTTTAGTTCACTGACAGGAACTAAAAACAGGAAATACTAAACACACAGAGGAAAAGCTAAAACACAAGCAAACTGTCAGTGGCAAGCCTGACAAAATGCGTAAAATGTCCGGCGTTCTGTGTCAAGATTGTGTGTATTTTCAATGTACGTACAGGGTTAAGAGGGCTTAAAAACAAAACAATTTGTGAAGGTGTGCGCACACAACATTTGTGTGGGAGGGGCAGAGACAGAGAAAGCGAGAGAGCTAAGCAGTGGATTGATTGTTAATCAAGGCATACTTGTTTAACAGCCATACAGGTCACACTGAGGGTGGCCGTATAAACAACTTTAACACGTTTACAAATATGCGCCACACTGGGAACCCACACCAAACAAGAATCACATTTCGGAAGAACATCCGCACAGTAAAATAATATAAATACAACAGAACAAACACCCAGAACACCTTGCAACACTGACTCTTCCGGGATGCTACAATATACACCCACCGCTTTTTGGTGGAAGAATTTGCATATTTTTTGTGTTTGCCATAAATGTAATAAATTGTAATAATGTGTTATAAACGCTACAGTCATTGAAATTTTGATGGTAATACTCGTGTATACATGGCTACGAAATCCTCCGGCGTTCAATTCTAACCTGGCCGAATGACCCTTGTGTGTCATTCTGAGATTTTCCTCCCCTTTCCTGTTTTTCAGGCAAGGTGAAATTTGCATCCATCTCTCATATTTACATATGAGCTTAATGATTCTCCCGTGGGCTTTTGGTGGCCTTCCAAATAGTCTAAGTGAGAATGATGCATGGTACTGGTGGGCAACATATGACTCAGCCTGGATGATACATGCCCAACACACCACCACCAACCCTCCACCCTCCAGCTTTAATTGCATGCTCTCGTCTGAATAGGCCAGCAGAGACCTATTGACCTTGATGAAAGTGAGGATAGTGCAGTGTATGCCAACTGCTGTTACATAAAGACAGCAGTAGCCAAAAATCCACCATGTGACTGGGGCGCTGTTTTTAGGGACCATTTCCAAAAACACTAGTGAAAGATCTTTTTAAGGACCGTGACACGTTTGCTACCAGGTCGCACTTACCAAAGGCATGCAGTAAAAATTTGAGTGTGATGTAAGCTTGGACCTTAAATCCTACTGAATAGCTATTAATCTTCTTCCCTTTATGCGATTTCAAATTACCGGTATTGAAATCAGCCTCCTCCATTTTGAAAATGATGACAGGGGAAGTTTCACTCGTGTTTGACCAGGCGGTAATACTAAGCATGCGCTAATTATTTTGTGAAGCGAGTTTGACCCGGCAGGAATTCAAGACAGGCGCATACAATTCAAGGAAATTCGGTATGTACAGTATACTACAACTCCTTTGTTATAGTACAGGGGTCGGGAACCTTTTTGGCTGAGAGAGCCATACAAGCCAAATATTTTAAAAAGTATTTCCGTGAGAGCCATATAATTATTTTTTTTAACACTGAATAAAACTATATGCGTGCATTTTTAAAAAAGACCAACATGTTTAGAGTATAATAAGTCTCTTATTCTTTTTAATAACATTGTTATTCTGAGGGTAACCAAAAACAAATAAAATACTTCTTACCATTAATGCGAATTCTTGAACAGGTGCGGTAGGAACCGGATGGATGGATGAAAATGCATGAGAATTTTTTATATTTTGAACGTTATTTTTGAAACTGTGATTACCAGCAGAATTATTCATTACCTATCGTGTTAAGTAATGTCAGCTAAGATTTATCTGAGAGCCAGGTGCAGTCATCAAAAGAGCCACATCTGGCTCTAGAGCCATAGGTTCCCTACCCCTGTTATAGTACATGGGACAGTGCACATAAATGGACATATAAAGTTAAAGTACCACTGTCACGCACACACTAGGTGTGGTGAAATTACTCTCTGTATTTGACCCATCCCCTTGTTCCACCCTCTGGGAGGTGAGGGGAGCAGTGAGCAGCAGCAGTGGCCGCGCTCGGGAATAATTTTGGGGATTTAACACCCAATTTTAACCCTTGATGCTGAGTGCAAAGCAGGGAGGTAATGGTCCCATTTTTATAGTCTTTAGTATGACTCAGCCGGGGTTTAAACTCGCAACCTACCAATCTCTGGGCAGACACACTACCAGATTGTAGCCAAGGGCTATTTTGTTTGCTGTTTTTATCTATCACATTTAGAAAGCAGGTCCTTGAAAAAAATGCATGCATCCCTGGTGGAAAAAAAGTTGGGGTACCCTGTCTATAAAACAGGAGCATGCTGTTTTTAAGGACTAAATCATGTTTATAAGTACCCAATGCATAAAGGTTAGTCAACTATCATCAATATGCCAGGATGAATTTGCTGTTGAGGACTAACGGCTGTGTTTAAGGAACACGTGCAAAAACAAAATTCAAAGATCCCCTAAATGACAGGAAAACTTTGGTCTTTAACTGTTATTTTCAAAGACCCACAGTACTACAAAAAACCCCTGAGTCCCAGAGCCAAACCTCAACTATCTCCCTCCCACTGAACCTCAACCCTCCTCCCCCACTCCTCAAACACATCGCAGATACAATTCCTTTGCAACGGCCACATGCACGTCTCTGCGAGTGTGACAAAGGCCAGTCAACTTCAAGAATAGTGCTGGCAATCTGGGAGATTGCCTGTGCTTTTATCTTAGTAGTCAGCACGCTTGCCTCTGACACTGGTGACCTGGGTTCGCGCCTCGCTTGGAGCAGTAGAAAAAAAAAAAACGCAGCCGAGAGACAGAGTGCACAATCACTACACAAAGCTGAGCTGTGTGTGTGAACACAAATCATCGCATTCCTCCGTCAAAATTGGTGGGCCCTTATTGGGTTGGAGCCCCTTCGCTTCAGTCCAGGTAAGCCCCTGCACGGCCCTTGTCAAAGATCCCCTTTTACAGTAGGAGATCAAATGCTGTTTTTAAAAACCTACTGCAAAAACATTAATCAAAGATCCTCGATGTAACAGGATAATGCTGTTTTAGGAAGCTACTGCAAAAATGCAAGTCTAACAGCTTGTTTATAGACTAGCCCCCTCTGCTGTTTTTAGGGACCAACTGAGAAAAAAACAACCAAGTCAAAGATCCTCCATATACAGGATAACTCTTCTTTTTTAAGGACAAACTGCTGTTTTAAGAACTTACTGCAAAACCATTAGTCAGATATCCTTTACAAAACAGGAGGGTTCTGCTGTTTTTGGGAACCTGTCGTAAAAATGGTCGGCCAAGATCCTCTACATACCCAGATCACTTTGCTGTTGTCAAAGACCAACAGCTGCTTGACACGATTCAAAGAGCTTCTATGTGCCAGGACCACTCTGCAAGGTTTAGGGACTAACTTTTCTTTGTTAGAACCCACTGCAAAATCACTAGTTAAAGATCCTCTTTTTGATAGGATCGCTCTGCTGTTTTTAAGAAACTACTCTAAAACCTCTAGTCAAAGATCTACAGTATATGACAGAAGCACTCTGTTGTTTTTTAACAACTAATGGCTGTTACTAAAAACCCATTGCAAAAACACCAGTTAAAGATCTTTAATATAATAATATTCCGCTGCTGTTTTTCAAAACCTACTCCAAAAAACTAGTCAAAGCTTCTCTATATGACAAGAACACTCTACTGTTTTAAGGACCAACTGGTGTTTTTAAGGACCTACTCCAAAAAACTAGTCAAATATCCTTTTAAAGGGGAACTGCAATTTTTAGGGGGAATTTTACCTATCAATCACAATAATTATGAGAGACAAGAACACACGTCTTTTTTATTTTTATTTTAAAGAAGTTGCGGGTAATTGGAGTCACGGTTGTAGCCTTCACAGCCCTCTAAAACAACAACTAAACCCTATATCAACGTTTTATATCCACACTGCAAGTCTATATATAATGTAATAACAGACATGTTCATAACAATATGTAATATGTTCAATATTTGCAGTATTTTGGTCATTTTAATCATTGCCGTAACTAATTCTTCGGCGCATTTATTTCTGTTTCCATAGCAGCGCACGTCTGACTTCTGGCAACAAACTCTTCTTGGTGCCATGTTTCCATGAATTGATTAACGTGGACCCCGACTTAAACAAGTTGAAAAACTTATTCGGGTGTTACCATTTAGTGGTCAATTGTACGGAATATGTACTGTACTGTGCAATCTACTAATAAAAGTTTCAATCAATCAATCAATCAATCAATATAAAACAAGCGAGTGTGTTCCAATCATGGCCGATTTGGTAACAAACAATGAATACAACTTTTTTTGGACAAATTAGGTGTTACAACCTTATATTTTTGAATCTGAATTTATGGAGGATGAATTACTGCTTCTGGAAGCGAGCACAAAGGAAGAGTGAGACTTTGGAACAGACAGAACCCGAGAGAGTGAGGTGAGAGTGAATCAAAGCTGCAGTGGCCTAGTGGTTAGAGTGTCCGCCCTGAGATCGGTAAGTTGTGAGTTCAAACCCCGGCCGAGTCATACCAAAGACAATAAAAATGGGACCCATTGCCTCCCTGCTTGGCACTCAGCATCAAGGGTTGGAATTGGGGGTTAAATCACCATAAATGATTCCCGGGCGTGGCACCGCTGCTGCCCACTGCTCCCCTCACTTCCCATGGGGTGATCAAGGAGATGGGTCAAATGCAGAGGACAAATTTCACCACAACTAGTGTGTGTGTGTGTGACAATCATTGGTACTTTTAACTTTAAAATGTGGAACTTGAAGCCATGCTACTTTAACATACAATACATGGCGTGCTTACCCATAATTTACCGTAAAAACATCCCTGACCAGCTGGACCAACCAGACAACTGTCCATTGAGTGAGTCACTTTAATACTGATCATGACACACGCAGCACATTATACGTGTATCATGACATACAGCATATGCTCTCTGGCAAGCTGTGTACAAACGAAACATGAAATGTGGGCTAATATAATGATTGTTCATGTTTATCAGTCAGTACAAATTGGTGTCTTATAGCACTGCGTCGTTCATAACAAACTCAAACGCATTTCGTGCCGACATTAAAGCGAGCTTATCTCTTGTCTTAGTTAACTTCTGAGGCTAATACCGTAGTGGGCCGTTGTGTTAATACGCTACCAAAAAATGTCCTCGGTGTTCGCTCATACAGTAACAATGTCGCTACAGTTTAGTTATTTTACAGGTTACGGAACATAAATGAAATAATGTTGGTAGTGAAGCAAAAAAAAGCATCTGTCTTCTTTTCTCTCATAATGATTGTATGGTGCAAAATTCCCTCCAGAAATGCAGTACCCTTCTAAATGGCAGGAACACGCTGCTGTTCTTAAGGACATGTTCTTAAGGGTGTTTTTAAAGGCCTCCTGAAACCCACTACTACCTACCACGCAGTCTGATAGTTTATATATCAATGATGAAATATTAACATTGCAACACATGCCAATACGGCCTTTTTAGTTTACTAAATTGCAATTTTAAATTTCCCGGGAGTTTTTTCTTGAAAACGTCGCGTAATGATGACGTGTACGCTTGACGTCACGGCCTGTTAGGGAATATGGGCGCTGCGCACACACACAGCTAAAAGTCGTCTGCTTTAACGGCATAATTACACAGTATTTTGGACATCTGTGTTGCTGAATCTTTTGCAATTTGTTCAATTAATATTGGAGAAGTCAAAGTAGAAAGATGGAGTTGGGAAGCTTTAGCCTTTAGCCACACAAATACACGGTGATTCCTTGTTTAAAATTCACGGAGGTGAAACTTTACTACGGATCACAGCGAACATGGATCCCAACCGAATGTCAACCAGCAGGTTTCGGTGAGAAAATTGTGGAAAGTCGCTTCTTACTGGATTTCAGCTGAGCTTGTGCCACCCATACAGCTGCCGTCGACTTCCCTGAGACACTGCGCGTTAACACACCCGTGGACGTACACTTCCGACTATCAGGTACTGTTAAACTCACTAAAACACTAGCAACACATCCATCCATCCATCCATTTCGTACCGCTTATTCCCTTTCGGGGTCGCGGGGGGCGCTGGCGCCTATCTCAGCTACAATCGGGCACAATAGAAAGAAAAGGGATCTCCCAGAATTATCCTAGTAAATGTGTCTAAAAACATCAGAATGCAATCGCGTTTTTTTTTAAACTTCTTTTTTGTTTTTTCTAGTCTGTCGCTATCAATATCCTCAAACACAAATCTTTCATCCTCGCTCAAATTAATGGGGAAATTGTCGTTTTCTCGGTCCGAATAGCTGTTTTTGTTGGAGGCTCCCATTAAAATCAATGTGAATATCTGATGCGCCATCAACATGTGACGTCATCGTCTGCGACTTCCGGTAGAGGAAAGGCTTTTTTTTTAGCACCGAAAGTTGCAAACTTTATCGTGGATGTTATCTACTAAATCCTTTCAGCTAAAGTATGGCAATATCGCGAAATGATCAACTAAGACACATAGAATTGGACCTGCTGTCCCCGTTTAAATAAGAAAATCTCAATTCAGTAGGCCTTTAACTGCAAAAAACAAGTCAAAGATTCACAATATGACGGGAGAGCTCTGATGGTTTAAGAACATATTGCAGAACCACAAGTCAAATGTTTTTAAAGAAACATAATTTTTTTGCTGTTTTTAAGAACCTACCGCAAAGTTGCAAGTGAAAGATCCTGTATTCAAGTGGCGCACACGGATGTTTTTGCTCCAAAAACACCCGTCAAAGGTCTTCAATGTGACCTTAGTGCTCTGCCGTTTGTAAGGACCTACTGCACAAACGCTAGCCAAAGATCCTCTCTGTGACTGCATCCATTTCTGGCTTTTTGCTCCCACCTTCCCGACCAGTCCCGTCAACATGACCTACTACAGATCTTAGTGATAAGATCTGTACCTTTTGTCACCTTCCGATGCTTCCCGGTGTTCAGCCGGCAGTGCAACAAAAGAGAGAACATAATTGAAAGCAAAAAAAGAAAAAGTCTTGCGCCCTGACACGAAAGCAAGGTAATTATGGAAACATATGGGTGAATGGGTTGTCGTTTAACCCTTTTGCTAATAACGTCTGACCACAGGAAGGGCAAAGAAAGGACACACTCCACACTAAGAGCGACTTGGAAAAAACAGTGTTGTAGTTTTCTATCCCTTTACACATCCTCAGGACATTTTTTGCCATGTTGCATTTTTAGGTCATTTTGGCTGAATATAATTGTTATTTAGACTTGTCATTTCCGTTCCCTCACTTGGCCTAGAATGACAATGCTGCACAAAAAGTGACAAATTGGGTCCTTGTGCCTAAAAATAACCTGTTGAAACTGTCGTTTTTGATCCTGTCTGTATCTTAACATAAACCAATGCAATCTATACATCCATCTATTTTCTACCGTTTGTCCCTTATGGGGTGGCGGGGGGTGCTGGAGCCTATCTCGGCTGCACTCGGGCGGAAGGCGGGGTACACCCTGGACAAGTCGCCACCTCATCGCAGGGCCCCGATGAAATCCTAAAAGTATAATTTAAACTACTGTGTTTCTATTTGTATATGTTATATTTGTCCACCTGGTGGCACTACTTTCCCCATTGAAATCATGCAGGAAAAAAAAGTGCATTTATAAAACCTAAAAATTAGAGCCTTCAAAAACGAGTGAACTCATGTGATTATCCATCCATTCATTTTTTACCGCTTGTCCCTTTTGGGGTCGCGGGGGGGTTGCTGGAGCTTATCTCAAAGACCAAAAATATTGCAGTTATCATATATATACGCAGATTACTCACACATTTTATTTTAACATGCTCCTTTAGATTAATCCCAGATAGTAGATTCCTGAAAATTACCTGGAAAGTATGTTGTTATACGGTTAGTGATTAGGCTAATGCACACATCACTGCAAATATGAGTGAGGACACTCTCTCAGACTGTTGTACTGGATGACTAATTTCAGTGTTAAATTTACCTTCAAATAGCAAGTTTTGGGCAAAAAATTATATTCCTTCAAGTAGAACATTTAAAAGATGTTCCTGCGTGACATCCTAACAGTAAAATAGCATAAGTGTCCAAATAATAGGGTCTTTTTTCAGTTTAATTTGATGTATGCAAGAGAGTAATACCCTGTGATTAATCTGATTAAAAATAAATAAATAATAATAATCAGAGCTGTATGACATGAAAAGGATCATAATAATAAAAAAACAACATATGAACATAAAATACAGATATATGTAATCCAAAACTTTAGAAGTTTTAAAATATTCAATATGAAACACGGGCATTTTTGGTCCTGATGACCTCAAGTGCGAAGTTTAGTTTTAAATCTAACACGATGAATAAATATTGCATTGAAAGTAACGTTGCTGCCAATTGTTAACCCAAACCGTTTTCGGAAAGCAAACATATTTGGTTCTTTAGGCCAAATCTGTGTATATTTCTACAGATCTCTTTTTAACGGTTAAATAAAAGGGACAAACCATGGCTGACAGTTCCAACAACGTTTTGTTCCTTCAAAGCAGGCCTCCATTGAGCTCCCAGACGACCTACTTGAAGTCCAATAGACCATTAACATGAACGGGATCAAGAAGGAAAGATGCTTCCTCACAATGCCAACTTGCTTCAGGCCATTTTTCTTCATCTCTCTCATGTTAATGGAGTCCAAAATTACCCTCTGTGGTCCATGCAAAATATGTCCACATCCCTCAGGTAAATCACTTTGTGTGTGTGTGCGCGCCTGTGTGTGTGCGTACATGTGCATGTGTGTGACCCAGCCAACTGGAGCTTTTGTGTTCCATTTGCTTATTGTGGCTGCTGGCAAAGAAGCGTCCTTGTCGTTGCGACACAATGAACTAAAAGTATTACAGCACTCTGACTGTAGTCGCTCCAGAAAGTACACTTACCCTGGATTTAAACTGGATGCATAATGGCATCCAGCATAACCATAATGCTGGTTATGCTAAACTAGCATTATGGCTTAGCATAATGCCAATCCCAGTTGACGGTACTGTACTTATTTTATCTAAATAAAACATTATTTATTTTGATAAAATCTGTGGGTATTGTTGAACAGGTGTTGCCATTCAGCAGCCGTTAAGTATCTCGGATGGCAGGTTTAAGTTTACTTGCTTCTGCTCTTCTTGAAGGACGGAATAAACCGTTTGTGGTTTCCCTTATTAGGTGATTTGCAAGATCTCGTAAACGTCTGCGTAACTTTGTTGCATCAGAACGGTGGGGATTGGCAGGTGTTAGAGACGTCCCACGGTGGCGCTATACTTTAGCCTTTACGCATCTCGTGGAAATCCAGGGTTAACCCTTCCGCTTTGTAAGCAGCGTTTGGTTTACTGCAAACGTTTTAAATACGGCGGCCACGTTGGACTAAAATGATTAGGCATTTATTTATATATATATATATATATATATATATATATATATATATATCTATATATATATATATATATATATATCTATATATATATATATATATATATATATACATATATTTATATATATATATATATATATATATATATATATATAGATATATATAGATATATATATATATATATAGATAGATATATATATATATGTGTATATATCTATAGATTTATATATATATATATATGTATACATGTATATGTATATATATGTATACATTTATATGTATATACATATGTATATATATGTGTGTATATATATATATATATACGTATGTGTGTGTATATATATATATATATATATATATATATGTATATATATGTGTGTGTATATATATATATATATGTGTGTGTATATATATATATATATGTATATATATGTATATATGTATATGTATATATATACATATATGTATATATATGTATGTATGTATATGTATATGTTTGTGTGTATATATATATTTGTGTATATATATATATATATATATATATATATATATATATATATACACACACACACACATAATGTCATGGCTGTCTTAATATTTCCAATAATTTCTGCAACTCTTATTTTTTTTGTCATAGAGTAATTGGAGCACATACGTTTGTTGTTTTTTTGTCACAAAAAACATTTATGAATAATGGTTCTTTAATGAATTTATTATGGGTCTACTGAAAATGTGACCAAATCTGCTGGGTCAAAAGTATACATACAGCAACATACATGATCAATTTTGGTGATGTAGAAAAGTTACAATCAAATCAAATTAGCGTCATGGCATGACCTCTTAACTTCATGAGAGTGATTATGATTGACGACACCTGATGACTTCTCTGAGCCCATGTAAATAGGGCTCATGTAATGCAGTCATGAGACTCGGTTACAAACACGACAATTAGAAAGTCACAGGAACACAGCAGAGATCTGCAAAAAAAAAAGAATCATTGACTTGAACAAGTCAGGAAAGTCATTTGGAGCCCTTTCAAAGCAGCTTAAGGTCCCAAGAGCAACTGTGCAGACAATTGTTTGTAAGTATAAAGTGCATGGCACAGTTTTGTCAGTGCCATGATCAGGAAGAAAATGCAAATTGTATATGGTAAATATAGCGCTTTTCTACCCTTTTTTGAGGAGCCCAAAGCGCTTTGACAGTATTTCCACATTCGCCCATTCACACACATATTCACACACTGACGGCGGGAGCTGCCATGCAAGACGCTCACCAGGACCCATCAGGATCAAGGGTGAAGTGTCTTGCCCAAGGACACAACGGACATGACTAGGATGGTAGAAGGTGGGGATTGAACCAGTAACCCTCAGATTGCTGGCACAGCCACTCTACCAACTCTGCCACGCCGTCTCAAGCTATCACCCGCTGCTGGGAGAAAATTGGTCAGGATGATCAAGAGTCAACCGAGAACCGCCAAAAAGCAGGTCTGCAATGAATTGGAAGCTGCTGGAACACAGGTGTCAGTGTTCATAGTCAAGCGTGTTTTGCATCGCCATGGACTGAGAGGCTACCATGGAAGAAGAAAGCCCTAGGTCCAGAAGTGACACCTTAAGGCTCGTCTAAAGTTTGCAGCTGATCACATGGAAAACGATAAAACCTTCAGGAGAAAAGTTCTGTGGTTAGATGAAACAAAAATTGAGCTTTTATGCCACAATACCCCGCAATATGTTTGGGGGAGAAAAGGTGAGGCCTTTAATCACAGGAAAACCATTCCTACCATCAAGCATGGTGGTGGTAGTATTATCTGTGGGCCTGTTTTTCTGCCAATGGAACCGGTGCTTTACAAAGAGTAAATGGGACAATGAAAAAGGAGGTTCACCTCCAAATTCTTCAGGACAACCCATCATCAGCTCGGCAGTTGGGTCTTGGGCGCAGTTGGATGTTCCAACAGGACAATGACCCCAAACATACATCAAAAGTGGTAAAGGAATGGCTAAATTGGGCTAGAATTAAGGTTTTAGAATGACATTCCTTTAGTCCTGACTTAAATGTGTGGACAATGCTGAACCATCAAGTAGATGTCAGAAAACCAACACATTTAGTCAAGAGTGATCAAAATGAGTTGTAGAAATTATTGGAAACTCAAGACAGTCATGATATTATGTTCTTTACTAGTGTATTTACTTTTGACCAATTGATATTGTTTTATTCCTGTGTGTGAGAGGATCGTTTTTCAGTTGTTTGTGTCAGTAGTGTGTGTCAGAGGATTTTAGTTGTGTGTATGAGAGGATTTCAGTAGTGCGTATGGAAGAATGTCAATAATGTGTGTGAGAGGATTTCAGTAGTGTGTATGGGAGAAAAACATTTCAGTAGTGTTTTGAGAGGATTTCAGTAGTGTGTAAAAGAGCATTTCAGTAGTGTGGATGAGAGAAAAAATGTCAATTGTGTGTATGAGAGGATTTAGTAGTGTGTGAGAGCTAATCCTTAATAATGTCCCTAACGGCCCCATATACGTGTGCAACTCGCACACACGCACACACACACATGCACTTGGACACACACTCACAAATACATATATGCCGCCTATTTTGGTCCGCTGATTGGAAAGTAACAACAGTCCTTCTATACAGGCATAACATATGTAGGATTTACAATATTATTAAGGATATGATCGGAGACATTACTGTTTAAAGCATTAATTAAAACAGGCTTCAGCTTACAGACTGTACAACACCTCTTACCACTACAATATAAAGTGTAAACAATAAAACAATAAAAATATTTCCAAAGTATGTGACCCACTCCTACCTTGTTTATTTCCCTGCTGACCTACTTGTTTTATTATCGATCAGAAACATCAAACACAATTTAATGCTAAACGTGTCAAAGTGTAGAGAGAGTTTTGCATTTTACCCATCATGCTGTGTAGTGGATTTTAAAAGGGTGTAATTATGAATTGTGTGCTCAGACATTTTAATATTGTGCACATAGTTCAGTGGGTAGGTTGTGTGTTGTGTACCACTTGTGTTTTTTTTTTTTTTTGTGGTGGTTAAAGTTGTATGAATTGGTACCTATATATTGATTTAATGCACACTAATGGAGATAAATTTGGGCCAAAAGTTTTGTACCTTAAAAAATAAATTTTAAATGGAAAATTCAGGTTTCGATGTTGAATTTTGCAAAATACATCTGTGTATTCAAAATAGAAATAAGTGCACATGATTATAATTTTGATTCACACTTAAAGTTATTTTGACTTATTTTTTTTATTCTAACACTTTCACATGTTTTGATATTACAGCATCTGGGTTTTCTCATTTTAAAAACAAATTTTTGCATACAAACATATTTTCAGGTTCACATCTTTTTTTATATTCAAACTTTTTTTTTCAGCTCTAGACTTTTGGCACTTTTTTAGCGAGGAGCACATCGTGTGGAGTGGACTCATGTTACACCGATCAGCAAAAGGATAAGGATAAGGCGTCCCCTATCACGATGCCTTCAGGGAACTTAGGAACTCATTTTGTTCAACCCAACCCTATGTAGAATTGTCAGCAAAGAAATGATGCCAGTGAGACGTGAAGGCTGTTTTGAATAGCGATGAGAATAAATTGCAGAACTGCAGCGACTATTTATGCCAGATTATGCTCTTCAACTGTCAATCATTATCACGTTGGCAAAAAGGCAGCCCCAGAAAGCCAATCAATAAGCTTGTGTGCGGTGTAAAGGGTCGAGCTTCAGCCTGAGCAGTCATTTCCGCCTGCCGCTAGTGTTTTACTTGCTTCTATTCAATAGCGTAACAATATTTCTGAACTTTAAAAAGTGCAGTGGACATATACCCCCTTACCAACCCAAATCACTTTCATGTATATAGCGCCTTCTTGACTTATAGAACTTGGGCTAGCATTTTGTTTAGTTCATCCTCAAAAACATCAGGTCCTAGAAACCATTACAGCGTTTTTGCATTTGATCCTTATCAGCACGTCTAAAGAAAACAAAAAAAAACGGTCTCGTACATAAAATATATTTGACTAAAGCTTTTGCTGTATGTACTTAAAAAACAGCGCAATCAAATTAAGAATCTTTGAAAAGTGTTTTTGCAATATATCCTTAAAAACAGCAGTCTATTTGACTGTGTTTTGGCAGTTGATTCCTGAAAATTGCAGAGTAGTCCCGTCATATAGAGGATCTTTGGCTTGCTGTAGATCCTTACCAATCATCAGCAAGCCTGGATACTACAAAAACAGCAGGTGGTGATGATCCCTTCAAGGAGTGTCATTGTAGTCGATTGACCTTCATTTTATTTAACAAGAAACATCCTGACATAAACATTCCCGAAAGTAGCAGATGCAATAACGAAAGGCAAGCAGACGTCCTAAAAGTCCATCTGTTGTGTTGCAGAAAGATAGCGAGGCAAGATTAAGCAGTGAGGCTGAAAGATTTTGAGATGTTAATGTAAAATGTTGCATTTTATTCATTAAAATCCAACCTGCTGAACTAATATTTATCACCACCATCAGAGTATGTGGAATGGGGGTGTCATGCGGGATGTGAGAGGCAGGAGGACTTCCAATGTTAGTATTTTTAGTCAAGTCTTTATTCATGCTTGAACAATACACAAGCCTCCAGCTAGGTGGCAGCAGTCATCGTGTTAACAGGTTGACCGGGAAATATGACAAAGTGTATACAGTGTAGCTCTATACGCGGAAGGTAGTGTTGATTTAATATTGTTAAGTAGAATAATTTCTTATCTCAGTGCTCACCAATATTATTAAGTTCTTTTAATATTTCAAATTAAGTAGGGTGTAAAATGTGTATGTCCCCTTTGGGGGCATTATAGAAAATAAATATTTTGATCAAATGGTTTTCCCTAGAACACCTCACCATTGAGGTGACCATCCTTACCCTTCCTTCTCTGCTAGTTTGTACCTTGGGATCTTCTAATAATAAAATGATGCCCCCCACACGCAACCCAACCCCCTGCCAGCCATCCATCAAGCTGGGCTGCAATTTAAAAGGCAGTCAGTCCAGAAGGCTGCCTATCAGCATGGCTGCCAGGAAGCAACTTTGACCATCTTCTCCTTTCATTTCAGTTTTTTGTACTTTTTCCACATTAAATGCTCAAAGGAGTCATCATGAGACATACTCTTTAGTTACACGGCATTCCTGTCGTATAAAGGATCTTTGACTAGCAGGTGGTCCCCAAAAACAGCACAGTGCTTTTGTAATATAGAGGATCTTTGAACAGCTTTTTGCAGTGGCTCCTTAAAACATTGTGCTCCTGTCATTTAGGGGATCTTTGACCAGTGTTTTTGCAGTAGGTGTTTAAAAACTGAACACTTCTGTCACATAGAGCAGTGGTTCTCAAATGGAGGTACGCGTACCCCTGGGGGTAATTGAAAGTATACCAAGGGGTACGTGAGATTTTTTTTTAAATATTCTAAAAATAGCAACAATTCCAAAATCCTTTATAAATATATTTATTGAATAATACTTCAACAAAATATCAATTTAAGTTCATAAACTCTGAAAAAAATAGGACATGTTTCATAAATATTGATGTGAAAGATAATTTTTTTTGTGAAGAAATGTTTAGAATTAAGTTCATGAATCCAGAAGGATCTCTATTACAATCCCCAAAGAGGGCACTTTAAGTTGATGATTACTTCTATGTGTAGAAATCTGTATTTATAATTGAATCACTTGTTTATTTTTCAACTACTTTTTAGTTATTTTTATATCTTTTTTTCCAAATAGTTCAAGAAAGACCACTAAAAATGGGCAATATTTTGTACTTTTATACAATTTAATAAATCAGAAACGGATGACATAGTGCTGTATTTTACTTCTTTATCTCTTTTTTTCAACCAATAATGCTTTACTCTGATTAGTCAACCGAGAACATTAAAAAAATGTTCGCAGGTAATACATCACTGAAAAAAGGTGAGAACCACTGACATAGAGGATTATTGTTTAAGTTTTTTTTTGTTTGTTTGTTTCTTTCTTTCTTTTTTGCATAGCGTTCATTAATATAATTAGCAAAGCACTTATCTCATTAGAGGAGATTTAATTTGTGTTTTTGCTGTAGATCAAAAACAACCGAGCACTCCTGCAGGAAATCTTTGTCCTTCATTATTATGGGAAGTCCTTAAAACGTCAGAGTGCTCCTGTCGTTAAGAGAATCTTTGTCCAGTGTTTGTTTTGCATTATATGGCCTACTAGAAACAGTATATGACTCCTATTGTGTAAAAGATATTTGAATTGTGTTTTTGCACTCGGTCTTTAAAAACATCAGAGCCCTCCTGTCATATAGTGGATCTTTGACCAGTCTTATTGTAGTAGGTATTGAAAACATCAGAGACCTCCTGTCGTACAGAGGATCTTGGACAATAGTTTGTTTTGCATTATGTGGCCTAATAAGAAAAAGTTTAGCACTCCTGTAATACAGAAGATCTTTGATTAGTGGTTTTTTATTTTTTTTTATTTTGTGACATACTAAAAACTGCCCAGTGCCCCTGTTGTATAGAGAATCTTTGACTAGGGTTTTTACAGTAGGTCCTTAGAAACAGCAGTTGGTTCCACAAAACAGCAGGGCGTTCCTGTCATATAAAGGATCGTTGTCCATGTTGTCCAAATATATCCGAGTGCTCCTATCATATAGAAGATCTTTGACTAGTGTTTTTTTGTTGCTGTTTTTTTTTTTTTTTTGCATTACGTATCCTACTAATAACAGAAGAACACTCATGTTGTACAGTGGATCTTTGACTTGGGTTTTAACAGTAAGTCCTTAAAAACTGCAGTTGGTCTTCAAAAACAGCAGACTGATCATGTAATATAGAGGATCTTTGACAACCGTTATTGCAGTAGATCTTTAAAAAGAGCAGAATGCTCTTGTCGTATACTGTAAAGGATATTTGGCCAGCGAATTAGCATTGGTTTCTTATAAGCAGAAGAACACCCCTGTCACATAGAGGATCTTTGATTAAACCTACTTGTCATTCATTCATCCATCCATCCATTTACCACCGCTTGTCCCTCTCGGAGTTGCGGGGGGGTACTGGAGACTATCTCAGCTGCATTCGGGCGGAAGGTGGCGTACACCCTGGACAAGTCGCCATCTCATCGCAGTACTTGTCATTCACACAATGAAAATGTGTTGCCCCAAAGACAATTAACACACATTAATTGTTCAATGTAAAAAAACAAAAAACAAACAACTTTGACATAGACGCCAGTGCACCCCACGACCCCAAAGGGAGTAAGCGGTAGAAAATGGATGGATGGAACTTTGACATAAATCTTTCTGTGCTGCTAATTGAGACAACAGAAAGGCGTCGACTGTTCCATTCCTCCGCTAAACGCCTATTAGATGGCGTATACCAGATGGTCCGTCTTTGAATGTCATTGGCGGGCCAGTTGTTTTCTGCTCGAGCCGATCTGGCGAGCGTCAGCGTGGTTTGACAACTTGGCCTGGGATTGATTTCATCTTTCAGCACCCAGCAAACATTTCTGACAAAGACATATGGTGGAGAGAAGTGTGCAACAGCAGGCTGCCAAGCCTCCAAGCTCGCTGTATTGTTTTTACGCTTGATTATTTGAGGCAACATGCACATTTAGACAAGCGCTGCAGTCAGCAGGGGGGGCTGGTCAAAGATCCTCTATATGACAGGAGAGGACCTACTGCAAATGCACAAATCGAAGAACATTTGACTTCACTGTAAAAACTGTATGAAATCTAAAATATGGAAGTGATTTTGTGCTGCTAGTTGAATAGTTCTAACATAGATGATGGGTTTATAATCACAATAACATGACATGATAACAACCAACAGGTGTCATTATTCAGCTTTAAATCAAACAAATGAAGTTGTGTCACCTTGACATTGCTGTAATGTGGTGGTCTTCATTCAAGGCCAATTATAAGACATGAATCAATGTAGGGCAGACAAGCAGTTGTTGTTTTACGATCTGCTGATAAACTGGAGTTAATCATTCACTATGTAGCTTTTGAAACCAAAAAAAATCCCAACATTGCAGATGTGGTAAAATGTCACGTAGCACCGATAAGCTGCGTCGCTGTAATTGCAAGAAGAGGATTTTATTGGACTTGTAAAAAAGGATTTGTCACGTCCTTCTTGGGCTTGTGCATGCATTGATAAGACTAACTAGTGATGATGGCAACAGCACTGTACAACACTCCAGCAGATGTACGCCTTGCATATCAACCAGGAATCATTTTAGCGTTTTGACAGCAGATATTCACACGCTTTAGCCGCTCGCACGCCACCAGCCCGCCACCATCAACTGCACGTTTGTCAAGCATTATCTTCCAGCTCGGGACAAAAAAAAACAAGGCATGGAGATACGCCGGCCATCAATCACATGATTAATTCAACTCTACCACCACCACACTTTTTGAAAGTGAACCCTGCATTAATTTACCAGACCTTGAACGCCTTACACACAATCAGTGCCTGCACTTGTTCTATTATACATCCATTTTCTGGTTTACGTCCTTTAACCTGTCTGACATTTTTTCTTAACTACAAACCCCGTTTCCATGAGTTGGGAATTGTGTTGGATGTAAATATAAACAAAATACAATGATTTGCAAATCCTTTTCAACCCATATTAAATTGAATGCACTACAAAGACAAGATATTTGATGTTAAAACTGATAAACTTAATTTTTTTTTTGCAAATATTAATTAACTTTGAATTTCATGGCTGCAACTTGTGCTAAAGTAGTTGGGAAAGGGCATGTTCACCACTGTGTTACATCACCTTTTCTTTTAACAACACTCAATAAACGTTTGGGAACTGAGGAAACTATTTGTTGAAACTTTGAAAGTGGAATTCTTTCCCGTTTTTGTTTTATGTAGAGCTTCAGTCGTTCAAAAGTCCAGGGTCTCCGCTGTCGTATTTTACGCTTCATAATGCGCCACACATTTTTGATGGGAAACAGGTCTGGACTGCAGGCGGGCCAGGAAAGTACCCGCAGTCTTTTTTTACGAAGCCATGCTGTTGTAACACGTACTGAATGTGGTTTGGCATTGTCTTGCTAAAATAAGCAGGGACGTCCATGAAAAAGACGGCACTTAGATGGCAGTATATGTTGTTCCAAAACCTGTATGTACCTTTCAGCATCAATGGTGCCTTCACAAATGTGTAAGTTACCCATGCCTTGGGCACTAATTCACCCCCATACCATCACACACGCTGGCTTTTGAACTTTGCGTCAATAACAGTCTGGATGGTTTGCTTCCCCTTTGGTCCAGATGACACAATGTCGAATATTTCCAAAAACAATTTGAAATGTGGACTCGTCAGACCACAGAACACTTTTCCACTTTGCATCAGTCCATCTTAGATGATCTCGGGCCCAGAGAAGCCGGCGGCGTTTCTGGATGTTGTTGATAAATGACTTTCGCTTTGTATAGTAGAGCTTTAACTTACACTTACAGATGTAGCGACAAAGTGTATTTAGTGACAATTGTTTTCTGAAGTGTTCCTGAGCCCATGTGGTGATATCCTTTAGAGATTGATGTCGGTTTTTGATACAGTGCCGTCTGAAGGATCGAAGGTCACTGTCATTCAATGTTGGTTTGCGGCCATGTCGCTTAGATGGAGTGATTTTCCAAATTCTCTGTACCTTTTAATGATATTATGGACCGTAGATGTTGAAATCCCTTAATGTCTTGCATTTGCACTTTGAGAAACGTTGTTCTTAAACTGCTTTACTATTTGCTCCTGCAGTTGTGGACAAAGGGGTGTACTTCGCCCCACCCTTTCTTGTGAAAGACTGAGCATTTTTTGGGAAGCTGTTTTTATACCCAATCATGGCACCCACCTGTTCCCAATTAGCCTGCACATCTGTGGGATGTTCCAAATAAGTGTTTGATGAGAATTCCTCAACTTTATCAGTATTTATTGCCACCTTTCCCAACTTCTTTGTCACGTGTTGCTGGCATCAAATTCTAAAGTTAATGATTATTTGCAAAAAAAAAAAAATGTTTATCAGTTTGAACATCAAATATGTTGTCCTTGTAGCATATTTAACTGAATATGGGTTGAAAATGATTTGCAAATCATTGTATGCCGTTTATATTTACATCTAACACAATTTCCCAACTCATATGGGAACAGGGTTTGTAGTATTGAATCAAATATTTTCTCTGAGACACAAACGTTCTGCTGTGTTTAAGGATCTAGTGCATGTCATAGATTCTCAACAGGACAGGAATTTCTTCTTCCCTCCTAAATTAAAATATTCGTGTTAAATAGTGCAAATGTTGGACAATAGTTGTTTGCTCTTGGGCTGCTCTTGCTTTTCGTGATGACAATGAATTCCCTAATGCAGTGGTTCTCAAATGGGGGTACGCGTACACCTGGGGGTAATTGAAGGTATGCCAAGGGGTAACTGAGATTTTTCAAAAATATTCTAAAAATATCAACAATTCAAAACTATGTTTATAGATAGATAGATAGTACTTTATTTATTCCGTCAGGAGAGTTCCTTCAGGAAAATTAAAATTTTCAGCACAATCCCATTCTAGATCAGACAAACATTACAGAGAGACGGAACAGGATCGCTGACAGGTCTGCCGGCTTCCAGCGCCCCTTTCAAAAAAGATGAGATACAGGTAAACAAGGGGGGGGAATGGGAGAAAAAAAATCGGTCTTAGCCTGGGCCCTGGAGAGGGGGTGCAGACTGAGGCCAAGGGGGAAAAAAACAACTCACAGCCATAGTACACATCCCTCTTACATTTGTGTAAGAGGGAAACATCAAACATCAAAGAACACAGAGGACATTAAAGACATTAAAGCAGCAGATACAACCAAACACTTCTACATACAGCTATGAATAAAAAGTAAAAGAAACGTATCCACTGTGGTGGCCTCTGCGGTGTTCCACGCCATCGTCCGCTGGGGTGGAGGGAGTAGGGCCAGAGACAGGAGCAGACCCAACAAAGCAACCAAGACAGCCGACTCCACTCTCGGCCAGTGTCCAGTCCGAATGGATGAGCGAGGATACGTCCAAGGTGACTGAGGTGTCCGACACCTGCTCACCCAGCCAAGACACCGCGAAACCTCTTCGTACCAGCGCTTAGTGCTAGCTCCGCAGCCCTGTCCCCTCATCCGCATCTCCTCCAGTCCCTCCAAACAGACTCCGTCGTGGCAGACACCCAGCAGCTGGTCTCCATGGCCAAAAGGCTCCCGGGAGGCAGATCCAGAAGTCCACAAAAAAAGCACCACAGATGTCACAAAAGTGCCACCCCTTGTCACACAGTCCCAAAGGGTCCCGGACCAAAAGGCAAAAAGTATAATAACACATGAAAACAAGAGGGAAACACGAAAGGATGACACAAGAGCACAGAGCTCCTGCCAACAGCAGCCACTACAGCAGTGCCATCTTGGAAAAAAAAATATATATATTATTGACTAATACTTAGCCAAAATATGAATGTAAGTTCATAAACTGTGAAAATAAATGCAACAATGCAAAATTCAGTGTTGACAGCTAGTTTTTTTTTGTGGACATGTTCCATAAATATTGATGTTAAAGATTTATTTTTTGTGAAGAAATGTTTAGAATTAAGTTCATGAATCCAGATGGATCTCTATTACAATCCCCAAAGAAGGCACTTTAAGTTGATGATTACTTCTATGTGTAGAAATTTTTATTTATAATTGAAGCACTAGTTTATTTTTCGAGAAGTTTTTAGTTATTTTTATATATTTTTTCCAAATAGTTCAAGAATGACCACTAAAAATGAGCAATATTTTGCACTGTTGTACAATTTAATAAATCAGAAACTGATGACATAGTGCTTTATTTTACTTCTTTATCTCTTTTTTTCAACCAAAAATGCTTTGCTCTAATTAGGGGTTACTTGAATTAAAAACATGTTCACAGGGGGTACATCACTGAAAAAAGGTTGAGAACCACTGCTCTAATGGACAAACTTGAGTGCATTGGTTGATGTGTTGGGTTTGTTTTGTATTTTGTCATCCTGCAGCTCTTCAACTATCAGGAAGTTTTCTTGAGTGCTGAAAGGTAAGCGGTTTTTGTCCTTTTTTGTGCAATTTTACACTTTATTTAAAAGGGATCTACACTTTTTTTGTCAGTTTTTCTATCGTTCACAATCATTATGAAAGTAATGACAACGGATGGATTTTTAAAAATATATTCTAAATATTAAATAAACGTAAATGAAAGTCCTCTTACAGTTCCACTAAGATGCCTATAAAATACAGTAAATAACCATTAACAAACTGTCGACAATACTCTATTTACATTTGGTGATTTGAATGTCAAGCAAGTATTAATGATGTTATTATTATAGGCGCTAACGCAGACAAACTATAGCGGCACCGTGATCACTACCGTGTCTCCCTACGTTTACATCTTCGAGTGGTCTGCTGCTTCTTCACTTATTTGCTCCCTGTAAGTTTATTGTAGATAATAGACCATGCATCTCACTTAGAAAATAGATGGATGGGGACGTATTCCGACAAGTTGGGACACTTTGAAAGCCATTCAGTACCTGGAACTGGCAAAGATGACAATAAAAATGCTTGTTCCCCTGCATATACACCCAGTTTCTTTGCAAGGATTATGAGACATTCTTCATATAAATGTGAATATATAATTATGTGAACATATAATTATGAACATCCTAACAGTCGGCATCCTAATGACAGCAGATATCGTACAGTAAGTGATGTTTTATTATTTTTGTTGGCTCTCATAAAGTCTGCAGTGAGTAACAATCAGTGATGAAGAAAAAAAAGCACGTAAATATTAAATGTTATTGTGCTTGTCACTAAATTACATATAAACTTGCATCATATATATAAAACCCTAATGGAGGTGTTTAGATGATTTTGTTAGGGGCTCTATGGGTGGAATTGAACATCCTAACAGTCGGCATCCTAATGACAGCAGATATCGTACAGTAAGTGATGTTTTATTATGTTTGTTGGCTCTCATAAAGTCTGCAGTGAGTAACAATCAGTGATGAAGAAAAAAAAGCACGTAAATATTAAATGTTATTGTGCTTGTCACTAAATTACGTATAAACTTGCATCATATATATAAAACCCTAATGGAGGTGTTTAGATGATTTTGTTAGGGGCTCTATGGGTGGAATTGAATGGCTCCCATAGGCTCAATTTTAAGCGAACTTTTGATCAACTGTATTTATTATTTAGAATGCATAAAAAAAATAAAAAAAACATATGTTGTAATTTCTTTTATAATGATTGTGAACGATTTCCAAAGAAGTGCAGTGTCCCTTTAAAGCCGGAAATACAGTGGCCATGTTAGTTATGCAATTTATGCAACTATGTCTGGGGGTGCTACAATATGCTGTGATGTACTCCATGGCATTGCACGCCATTGTTTTCTTTGACATTTTCGTGACAAATGTCTTCAATTTAGAATTCAGTATCGTGGTGGTGGACAATTTGCAGCAGTGCGGGCATAATTAGTGTTCGGCTTTGGACATGTCATAGCGTCTTATTATTATTATTATTATTGTGATGTCGTCTGTTCACTTCAAGATGTCTCCTTGTCTGTACAAAGGGGCTCAGGTGTGCGCCTTCAGCTTTTTCGCCCTTAATTCATATTAGTTTAACGGTCCTCCAGCCATGCCACATGGCACCTCATGCAGCATGCTTCTGTTCTTGCATCACACTATATTACCCAAGAAAAAGCAAAAGGAAATAGCCCCGAACTTTGAGGGGAAATTCATGGCAAGACCAACTTAGTAATAGTAGTTGCAGTAATCTATTTGTTACTATTGTTATTACATACAGTATTGTGGCACTTATGCAGACAAGACACTATAGTGAATTACACAACCTGTTTGGTTACATGACTATAATTAGTTACTGTAGTGTGCTGTATTTTGATGGTTTTAAGGCCAAGATATTTTCTAACAATATTTTTACTACACATTTGATTATTATTATTGTTATTATTATTATTATTATTAGTAGTAGTAGTAGTAGTACTATTGTTATCATTGTTATCATTACAATACATTTTCGCAGTAAATATGGCTGCATTATTATTATTATTTTTTTTTTCCAAGAACGGAAAAAGCAAAAATTTAGAACCTTTGTACTGTGTAGTTACACTGGAGGAGTTAACTTTATCATTAAGTATTATTTTTGAAAAATGTTTCAATATTGTATTGTGGTATTTATGTTTTTCACCAAAGTAGTATGCTGTCAATGTGAACAATATGGGAAGTTTACCTTTTTGGTTACATTTGAATAGATCATGCCAACATAAATATGTATTGTTATTATTAAAATAAAAAATGTATATCCTGCTGATCCGCCTCCGCTTGGGATGGTTTCTTGTGGACAGGACTCTCGCTGCTGTCTTGGATCCGCTTTGAACTGAACTCTCGCGGCTGTGTTGGATCCACTATGGATTGAACTTTCACATTATCATGTTAGACCCGCTCGACATCCATTGCTTTCGGTCCCCTAGAGGGGGTCTTGCCCACATTTGAGGTCCTCTCCAAGGTTTCTCATAGTCACTATTGTCACTGGCGTCCCACTGGGTGTGAGTTTTCCTTGCCCTTATGTGGGTTCTTCCGAGGATGTCGTAGTCGTAGTGGTTTGTACAGTCCTTTGAGACATTTGTGATTTAGGGCTATATAAATAAACATTGATTGATTGATTGATTGATATATAATTTTTTCTGATACAGGGATGTTTCTTCAGGCAAGTTACTACCATGAATAGGGGTACAAAAAGAAATAGATCCTATGTGGTAAATTATATGAGCTAATTTTAACATCAGTGTAAGTATTATGTTTTGGGTATATTTTGGTTGCATTTTTTTAAGTTATGCAATGCAATGTCCTGTTTTTCGAGGCAAGACAGTGTGCTTAAAAAGTAAAATATACAGCAAGCTAGCCTTATTTGGTTACATTAAAGGAGCTATCTTGATCATTATTCTATTTTTGTGCACTATCATGATGCCTTTCAAAATAAAGCATTACGCTCAAAAGACTAAAAATACAAAAAGTTTATTACCCTGTTTGTGTAAATTAGATTAGTTAATTTTTTTCATTCAATGTGATGCAGCATCATTTCATGTTGAATAACTAATAAAGTTTGCAGTTGTTGCTTCGTAAAATATGATTATTAAATTGATTGCTGATTGTAGCCAGACCTATTCTCTAAGATCCACGTGTTTGCTATTGATTTTATTTACATAGCCTTCTTATATTTTGAACACAGTGCAAATCAAAAGCAATTGTTTCCAAGTGCATGTGTAAATCAATGTGTCCCAGGCGGGTTACCCCCCCCCCCCCCCTCTCACCCTACGCTCAATACTTCCAATTTATGTTTTAATTACGATGATCTACTAAGTGCAGTGAGGCTCCACTTGGCAGGCTTGCAATCAGCAACAACGAGGCTGGCTGGCATCGTTTTGTTGCATGTCGGAACTGGAATTTCAACGTATTCGAAGTACTTGTCTTTATATACACGGCTATTGCTGCATGGACTCTTGCATGCCTTGCTACGGAACACTGTTTGCTTGAGACTGCACACATTTGTTCTTGAAGGACAATGCATCATTTGATCGCATGCAATTAACTGCTGAAAACCAACGTGCCATTTAAGTGGCGCCTGGCACGCCTTAAAACCCGTAAATTTTACTGACTCTTCTAATTAGGACAAATCGATAAAGCGGTCGCCTTTTATTGCTTTACTGACGCCATAAACACTGTTAACAAAGTCATGTTTGGAAAGCTACTGTAGAAAAGAACACAGTAACGTACAGCTTTGTGTTCATGCTGATTCAATTGAATGCCAAAAACTTCATTAGTTGTCTAGATATGAGAAACTTTTTTTTTTTTACACACAGTTACTTATTCGAATAATATTGACCATTTCTACCCCTTTTTTTAATTATTTTTTTTCCGTTGAGTATCTTTGATTTCAATTTCTACAGCAAGCGTTTTATTGGTTTTGAATCATACCTAGCAAATATAGCAATATGTATTATTGTCAATGTACAGCCGGTCACAATTTTAAAATAATCCAAGCCCTATTAGTTTTGAATGCTACCTGAGTCAGTTTGACAAGTCACAACTATTGGAGCAAGAGGTCTATTGGTTTTGAATGATACCAAGCAAAAAAAAGCTATATTAAATTGAACATTGTTAGCAGGCTGCTGTCAGAGTTTTTTTAATTATTATTCATAATTAATAAAGCCCTGTTAGTTTTGAATGCCGTCCGTGACAAGTTGCTGATGATGATCACAATTGGGGAAAGCATTCTATTGGTTTGAATGATGCCTGGCAAAGATAGCACCCAGTCAGAATTGTATTAATAAAAATCAACCTAGCAGGCACAAGACATAGTTTACAACGCTGACTATACATACTTGTTCTTTAAAACTGACTTTGAAACAATGTTGCACAATAGTTGTATTTTTAAATTGATGTCCAACGTTGGATCCATGTTGTTGGTCGGGGAATGACCAAATTTCATTGGTCAAATTTACATCACAACCTGACATTGAACAAACGTCGTCAAAAAGAATATTTTTCCAACTTTATATTTGTGTTTCAGAGTATTGGTTGGGAATTTACCAAAATGCAATGGTCAAAATAACGCCAAAACCCAACATTGATTAAACGTTGTTGAAAAGCATGTTGTCTACAGTATGTTTGAGGTTTATATATATATATAAACCATCCATCCATCCATCCATCTTCTTCTTCCGCTCATCCGAGATCGGGTCGCGGAGGCAGCAGCCTAAGCAGGGATTCCCAGACTTCCCTCTCCCCAGCCACTTCGTCTAGCTCTTCCCGGGGGATCCCGAGGCGTTCCCAGGCCAGCCGGGAGAGACAGTCTTCCCAACGTGTCCTGGGTCTTCCTCGTGGCCTCCTACCGGTCGGACGTGCCCTAAATACCTCCCTAGGGAGACGTTTGGGTGGCATCCTGACCAGATGCCCGAACAACCTCATCTGGCTCCTCTCGATGTGGAGGAGCAGCGACTTACCTTTGAGCTCCTCCCGGATGGCAGAGCTTCTCACCCTATCTCTAAGGGAGAGCCCCGCCACCCGGCGGAGGAAACTCATTTCGGCCGCGTGTACCCGTGATGTTATCCTTTCAGTCATGACCCAAAGCTCATGACCATAGGTGAGGATGGGAACATAGATCGACCGGTAAATTGAGACCTTTGCTTTCCGGCTCAGCTCCTTCTTCACCACAACGGATCGATATAGCGTTCGCATTACTGAAGACGCCGCACCGATCCGCCTGTCCATCTCACGATCCACTCTTCCCTCACTCGTGAACATGACTCTTAGGTACTTGAACTCATCCACTTGGGGCAAGATCTCCTCCCCAATTGCAGGCAAATTTTTGGAGCAGGAGTTCTATTGCCCCACCTTCACCGTTGTGGTGAAGAAGGAGCTGAGCCAGAAGGCAAAGCTCTCAATTTACTGGTCGATCTACGTTCCCATCCTCACCTATGGTCATGAGCTATGGGTCATGACCGAAAGGATAAGATCACGGGTACAAGCGGCCAAAATGAGTTTCCTCCGCCATGTGGCGGGGCTCTCCCTTAGAGATAGGGTGAGAAGCTCTGCCATCCGGGAGGAACTCAAAGTAAAGCCGCTGCTCCTCCACATCGAGAGGAGCCAGATGAGATGGTCCGGGCATCTGGTCAGGATGCCACCCGAACGCCTCCCTAGGGAAGTGTTTAGGGCACGTCCAACCGGTAAGAGGCCACGGGGAAGACCCAGGACACGTTGGGAAGACTATGTCTCCCGGCTGGCCTGGGAACTCCTCGGGATCCCTCGGGAAGAGCTAGACGAAGTGGCTGGAGAGAGGAAAGCCTGGGCTTCCCTGCTCAGGCTGCTGCCCCCGCGACCCGACCTTGTATAAGCGGAAAGTGGATGGATGGAGTTCTATTAGTTTTGAATGATCCCTTGCAGAAAAAGATACCTTTTTTCATTGTCAGTGCATTAGTTTTATCAGTCGCAATTATTTTGCTTTACCAATACAAACTCCCTATTGATTTTCAACTTCATCCAATTCAGCAGTGCACAAAATGTGTTTTCTTTAACTATCTTGGTCATGTTTATCCAGCTCTGTTGTGTTCCATTTGGTCAAACATGCCTTTTACTAGCTTTCAGTGAAAATAAATCAAAGTCCTACAATGTTATCGACGCCTCCATCGGCGGCTAATCTCATTGCAAAGCATGCAACTACGCCTTCTATATCCCCTTTTGAAAAGTAAGTAATTAAAGTTAAACTTGCCACATCTTACACGTCCCCCTTCCACCACCAACACCTTGAATCCCCTCAAAGCTTCGTGCGGTTTATCAGCATCATGGGGGGGTTCAGGCAATCTGAGCTGAAAGTACAACATGCTCATCGACTTGGGATGTAATCTCCTTGGTGGCCTGACGCCTCCAGTCTGACTTCAGCTGTAGCGATAGCGGCCTGGCTGAAGCTAGGTTACTTCTAGGTACTCCTGCGTGTAGCACAAATGCAGTATTTTCCAACCAAGCATAAGGCTTTGTTTTGATTGATATATTGAACAAAAAATAAGACAAAAAGTCTGTAAAAGCGTTGTCTTCTATTGAAGGACACTTTATTTCTATATTTGGGGTATAGGACGGTACATTCCTCTACAACAGAGGTCGGCAACCCGCGGCTCCGGAGCCACATGCGACTCTTTGGCCACTCTGATGCGGCTCAGCTGCACATGGCTCAGCTGCATAATCGCCAACCCCCCCAACCGTTTCGGGGGGTCTCCGGATTTTGATGCCTCTCCTGGACATCACCCGGGGTTAACATTCTCCGATTGTCACTCGGACTACAATATTGAGGGCGTGCCGTGATGGCATTACTTTTAACATCCTGTACAACACATCTCGCCCGCCTTTACGCCATGCTATCTGCCTGCCGGCCAAACGAATGCTTTTCGCTGCTTAAATTGTCACACGTACGAGATTGCAAGCCATATAGTCAACAGCCATACGGGTTACACTGACGGTTGTGATATAAACAACTTTAACACTCTTACTAATATGCACCACACTGTGAACTCACACCAAAGAAGAATGACAAAGACATTTCGGGGGAACATCCTCACAGTAACACATCATAAATGCAACATAACAATTACCCAGAATCCCAAGCATCCATGATGGGTCCAGGCTATATTATACACCCCCGTGCCCCCATTTGGATTTGGTGCTAGCGGGGTGCTTTTGGTATGCTTTGGTTTAAATTTGGCATGAATCTTGCTCCAGAATCACAGTCACTTTTTTTTGAGTCCGTCTACAAGATGTTCAATTCTGGAAGCATTCACAGATTACAACTGAAACTACTGCCAACCCTCTCCAAAATATCATGATTCATCTTTTGAAAAGGTATACTGTTAAATAAATTATAAACATATTGAGGACACTGGTTTGATTGATTGATTGATTGATACTTTTATTAGTAGATTGCATAGTTCAGTACATATTCCGTACAATTGACCACTAAATGGTAACACCCGAATACGTTATTCAACTTGTTTAAGTCGGAGTCCACGTTAATCAATTCATGGTACAAATATATACTATCAGCATAATACAGTCATCAAACAGGTTAATCATCATAGTATATACATTGAATTATTTACAATCCGGGGGGTGGATGAGGTGCTTTGGTTGATATCAGTACATCAGTCATCAACAATTGCATCAACAGAGAAATGGACATTGAAACAGTGTAGGTCTTACTTAGTAGGATATGTACAGCCAGCAGAGAACATAGTGAGTTCAGATAGCATAAGCACAAGTAAATACATTAGAAGTACATTTGATTATTTACATTATGTTATTTATAATCCGGGGAAATGGGATGTAAATAGAGGAGGGTATTAGTAAAGGGTTGAAGTTGCCTGGAGGTGTTGTTTTAGAGCGGTTTTGAAGGAATATAGAGATGCACTTACTTTTAAACCTGTTGGGAGTGCATTCCACATTGATGTGGCATAGAAAGAGAATGAGTTAAGACCTTTGTTAGATCGGAATCTGGGTTTAACGTGGTTTGTGGAGCTCCCCCTGGTGTTGTGGTTATGGCGGTCATTTACGTTAAGGAAGTAGTTTGACATGTACTTCGGTATCAGGGAGGTGTAGCGGATTTTATAGACTAGGCTCAGTGCAAGTGGTTTTACTCAGCACCATTGTTTTACTAAAGGTGCTATTTTCTTTCCAGACACTCAAAAATAAACTTCTTAGGCATAATATAGATTCACCCGGTCACACCATTAGGTTCACCTGCTGATTCGATTCAGACTCTGCATAAAACAGCTGATTTTATCAACATTTATAATTTTAATGCGCATGGCAAGATTAGAGGACAACAATACTTTGTCCTCCCTTTTTTTGTGTTTCCTCAGACTGAAACAGAAGAGGAGGAGCTTTTCCCTCCCGGCTAAGCGATTGTACTAAATGTCCAAATAAGTGCTTCCACCTCGTGGGTACGACACGACTTAGCCAGGCTGCAAAACCCGGCGAGCAGAGGCCTACGAAACTGTGCTCAAGCTCAATCCAAAATGTATGAACCTTATTACTTGACACTTTGACTTTAACAGGACTAGTCATCCAACATTTTAACATAAGTTCGAAAAGACAAAATTCATCCCACAGTAGGCCCCCTTTAAGCAGGATGTCTGGTACCCATAAGTTGACACCAAGTACAGATTTTCTCTGCCAAAGTGGCACACTTCGAATTTTCTTCCCGGTAATCAGATATCCTCAGAGCTAATTCAGGTCTCTGTCACGCGTGGTCAGCCTCATACAGTATGTGCTGGTCAATCAAAACAACAGCTGGCGGTTCAGGTCTAAAACATCAGTTGTAGGTACTAGTTTGGCTCTGGTACATTTGGCACATACAGTTGGCAGAGGCGATATTAACATGTTGGCTGACATCTTAACCTAACTACAAATGTATGTACATAAGTGGTCAAAGGTATTGGGACACCTGATTCTTACGCCAATAAACTCCCCTAAAAGTGATCATTATACCATAGGATTCTTGTAGAAAACTGCTGTAGTAACAGGAAAGATCCTTTGCACAAGAGTGTAAGCAGAGTATCAAGGTGCCTCGTGGGCGCTGGCTCCAAGCTTTATGGGATGGTGCCCAGCTGTCACTCTAGCGTTGTGAATCTGCCACACCGTAATATCTTAATTGTTTCAAATTAAATGCTCGTAAAACGGCAAAGGGAATTAGTTTTTCCCTCTCTCTCTCTTTGGCTCAACTTGCGTGTTAAAAAACGAAATGAGTTTTTATGGTTTGTTAGCCCGTCAGCCAATCAGAGCCAATCACATGTCTCCGACTAAAAGAGTCCCTCATTTGTCCACCTTTATCTTAATAAACTAGAATATCCTGTGGGGGGATTTGTAGGTTTAGTTGCCTCTCTATCTTGCTCACGCCACTGCTTGCTGAGCTTTAGCCTATTTCACACAGCGCGCACACATTCGGGTGCACACTCACGCAACCATGCGCACGCATAGCAGCCGTACATGCACCCTGTGAATAATTAGCTTTTCTAATCATTGTGTTCCGAACACATAAAAAGCCTTTTTTTTTAACACTCTGAATGGATATCAGCCTTTCCATTTAGCATCCCCCTCTGCCTTGTTGACTTGACACTCTCCACTTCTGCACTAAAAGATGCCCACAGCAGGCGACTCAGGCGAGGCAATTATGTGGCGTCACATGTCGCAAAGTGGCTCCGAAGGCGATTATCGTAGAAATAAAGCAAACGGAGAAAGAGGACTCCACTTGGAGGCCAAACTGAAAGTACAGCCATTGTTGCTTAGCGATGATCGTAAGTGCTTATTCAAACACTCATCTGCAAGAATTCCATTTGCTACAATGTGAATCTATCTTGGTGTGCTGCCCCCAAGTGGTCAAGCTATCAAATTCTCCAGCTGCTATCACTACCAATGTTGTATACCAGGGGTGTCAAACTCAAATACAGAGTGGGCCAAAATTTTAAACAGAACAAAGTCACGGGCCAAGGTTGAAAAAATTCACCTTTTAATATGGACCCAAACAAGTTTTGCATTAAATAGTTAACAAGCAAGGCTTATATAACTTTAGTGACATGCAAAATCCAGTTTCAAATAATAATAGTAATAAAAAAAAAATATCAATGGCATATCAAATAAAATATAAATAAAAAGTTTATGCCTTTTTTTCTATTTGCAATCCTCTGAGGTAAATATAAAATTTTTTCCACAGGCTAATAATACATTTGAAAATAAAATAACAATAATGAATGAACCAAACATTCAAGCCTTGAAGTAGCAAGAGAAAATGCATGAATAAAACGTTATTTATTGGTCAGTTTGCTGGAAGTTTCCCGGAAGAGTTAGTGCTGCAAGGGGTTCTGGGTATTTGTTCTGTTGTGTTACGGTGCGAAAGTTCACCCGAAATGTGTTTGTCATTCTTGTTTGGTGTGGGTTCATAGTGTGACGCATATTTGTAACAGTGCTAAAGTTGTTTATCCGGCCACCCTCAGTGTGACCTGTATGGCTGTTGATCAAGTATGCATGCATTCACTTGTGCGTGCGTGCGTGCGTGCGTGCGTGTGTGCGTGCATGCGTGTGTGTGTGTGTGTGTGTAAAAGCCATAAATATTATGTGACACGCTGTTAGTATGGAGGAAAAGCGGACGTGACAACAGGTTGTAGAGAACGCTAAAGGCAGTGCCTTAAATGCACGCCCCCAATATTATTGTCCAGGTGGAAATCAGTAGAAATTCGGGAGAATGGTTGCCCCAGGAGATTTTCGGGAGGGGCACTGAACTTCGGGAGTCTACCGGGAAAATTAGGAAGGTTGGCAAGTATGAGTATTAGCGGTGAATGCAGTGTTACAGCGGCACCGACGCTGTATAACACCGGCGGGCCAGCTCTAATGCTAAATTGATATTGCCTCAAGGGCCAAATTAAATTACACGGCGAGCCAGATTTGGCCCGCGGACCAGAGTTTGACACCCATGTTGTATACCCACAAATAAATATTTGTAGGGTATTAAACAAAACAAGGATTAGCTGACCGTTTAAAGCGGGGGTGTGCAAACTACGGCTCTTTAGTGCCGCCCTAGTGGCTCCCTGAAACTTTTTCAAAAAAAGTATGAAAATAGAAAAAGTTTGGGGAAAAATATATATATTTATTAATAGGGTTTCTGTTGGGGGCAGCATGAAACAAACCTCCCTAATTATTAGAACTCCCTCTGTTTATATTAAACATGATCCTCACATGACAGTATTTGGTGAGCGCTGTTTTGTCCTACTAATTTTGGCGGTCCCTGAACTCACCGTAGTTTGTTTGCATGTATGTCTTTCTTCGATGCCAGATAAAGATATGTTTTATGCAGTGACGTGCTGTCAGGTGAGGCAAGTGAGGCAGTGCCTCACCTTGCTACCAGGAGGGGTAAAAGGCTTAAGTACGAGATGTTCAAAAAACAGAGTAATAAAATAAGTTAGAATATTTCTCTTTTGGTCTATGCTTTTTTCATGTGATTTTGGTCTGGTTCCTGTATATTTGGATAATTTTCATGGTCAAAATCGCGGAAATTCTGTGTTTCCTGATCAAAATAACGCAGCAGACCAAAAGTGAGGCAGACACAGGTGGTGGCTCCACGGCTACACACAAAGTGTATTGAGCATGTGCGTGAGAGGGGGCGCGTGCTTGAGCCCACGGGGTAAAGGCAGGCCATGAGGCAGCAAGTACCTCTGCCTCAAAGTAGGGGGCGATATATTGTTCAATGCCTCAGCAGTAATCTGACTAGCCACACTGGAAGAAATGGGGTCGCCAAAGCTATATCAGACACATGTCTCTCCAGCAGAAGCTAACCTTTTTTCTTTTAAACTGTATTTATATCAAACATGGCATTTTTATTAGAGTTAGCCAGCATTTGTGGGTATTATTGCTGATTCAGATACAAATACAGAAAGGTAAGATACACTCACAATACTTGATTCATTTTGTTAAAAGATAATGGGACCAAAAAGTATTTAATAACAACTTTGTCAAATACTTTTTGGACCAATTTGTCATACCATAATATCATTACGATAATGTTTTTATGAAAGCAAATTACTCCTTCCTTTTCCTGTTTATTCTAATGTGCAACCTAAATCAACAATGGTTAGAACTGCTCATATGAATTTAAGTTAAAAAAAAGAAGAAAAAAAACTCCAAAAGTATCTATGCCTCACCTGGTGTATATTTCACCGCACGTCACTGGTTTTATGCAAGTCCTTCTTTGTCACATTTTGTCCACCAATCTTTTTATGCTGTGTGTGAATGCACAACGGCGAGCTTTGTTGATGTTTTGACTGGAGTGTGTAGTGCTTTTCAAGCATATTTGGTCAGTGCATGACTGCAAGCTAATCGATGCTAACATGCTATTTAGGCTAGCTGTATGTACATATTGCATTATTAGACCTCGTTAGTAGGTGTTTTTGAGGTAATTTAATTTACTTTACTTATGTCCTCTGTGTATTTAATTTACATCTGCATTTCTCAAGACATATTATCTGTATTTTAATATTGCCTAAATGTCTGATAGTTGTTTGTGTGCCGTTTTAGACCACAGCAAACGTTACCCAGCTTGCATAGATTGTAATTAATCCATTAGAAGACAGCCCGCCTTTTCCTTAAACTTGGACACACATACATCTATAACTTTGGCAATTCTAAGCCAGTAATTTCCAGGAGTTATCTCATCCTCTGAGAAGCCAGCGTTTGATAATGTTTTTCAATGTTTTCCACAGAACGAAAAATATCTTGCAGCATACCTCAGGGATACATACTCTGACCAAAATTGTTCAATTTCTATATAAATGACATTTGTAAACATTTGTGAACTTAAAGTTAGGATTATTTGCAGAAGATACAACAGCATTTTGTTTGGGAAATAACACACAGAAGATAATACAAATAATAACAGAAGAAATTGACAAATAAAGAAGGTGGTTTGACAAAAACAGAATATCTTTGACTCCCAGTAAGACTAAAATAATGCTATTTGGTAACAGTAAAAGAGAAAGTCAAACACAAATACAAACACACGGAGTAAATATGAAAAGTGTATAAGAAAACACATTTTTGGTTGTAATAATACAAACCCCGTTTCCATATGAGTTGGGAAATTGTGTTAGATGGAAATACAAACGGAATACAGTGATTTGCAAATCCTTTTCAACCCATTTTCAATTGAATGCACTACAAAGACAAGCTATTTGATGTTCAAACTCATAAACTTAATTTTTTTGGCAAATAATAATCAACTTAGAATTTCATGGTTGCAACACGTGGCAAAGTAGTTGGGAAAGGGCATGTTCACCACTGTGTTACATCACCTTTTCTTTTAACAACACTCAATAAAGGTTTGGGAACTGAGGAAACTAATTGTTGAAGCTTTGAAAGTGGAATTCTTTCCCATTCTTGTTTTATGTAGAGCTTCATTCGTTCAACAGTCCGGGGTATCCGCTGTCGTATTTTACGCTTCATAATGCGGCACACATTTTCGATGGGAGACAGGTCTGGACTGCAAGCGGGCCAGAAAAGTACCCTCACTGCTGCTGAATTAAGCAGGGGCATCCATGAAAAAGACGGCGCTTAGGTGGCAGCATATGTTGTTCCAAAACCTGTATGTACCTTTCAGCATTAATGGTGCCTTTACAGATGTGTAAGTTACCCATGCATTGGGCACTAATGCACCCCCATACAATCACAGAAGCTGGCTTTTGAACTTTGCGTCGATAACAGTCTGGATGGTTCGCTTCCCCTTTGGTCGGGATGACACAATGTCGAATATTTTCAAAAACAATTTGAAATGTGCACTCGTGAGACCACAGAACACTTTTCCACTTCGCATCAGTCCATCTTAGATGATCTCGGGCCCAGAGAAGCCGGCGGCGTTTCTGGATGTTGTTGATAAATAACTTTCGCTTTGCATAGTAGAGCTTTAACTTGCACTTACAGAAGTAGTGACAAACTGTATTTAGTTACAGTGGTTTTCTGAAGTGTTCCTGAGCCCACGTGCCGATATCCTTTAAAGACTGATGTTTGTTTTTGATACAGTGCCATCTGAGGGATCGAAGGTCACGGTCATTCAATGTTGGTTTCCAGCCATGCCGCTTACGTGGAGTGATTTCTCCAGATTTTCTGAACCTTTTGATGATATTATGGACCGTAGATGTTCAAATCCCTAAATTTCTTGCAATTGCACTTTGAGAAACGTTGTTCTTAAACTGTTTGACTATTTGCTCACGCAGTTGTGAACAAAAAGGTGTACCTCGCTCCATCCTTTCTTGTGAAAGACTGAGCATTTTTTGGGAAGCTGTTTTTATACCCAATCATGGCACCTACCTGTTCCCAATTAGCCTTCACATCTGTGGGATGTTCCAAATAAGTGTTTGATGAGCATTCTTCAACTTTATCAGTATTTATTGCCATTTTTCCCAACTTCTTTGTCACGTGTTGCTGGCATCAATTTCTAAAGTTAAGGATTATTTGCAAAAAAAAGTGTTTATCAGTTTGAATTATGTTGTCTTTGTAGCATATTCAACTCAATATGGGTGGAAAATGATTTGCAAATCATTGTATTCCGTTTATATTTACATCTAACACAATTTCCCAACTCATTTAGAAAAAGGGTTTGTAGACGATAAAATGAATTGGAAAATCTCATGTAAAAAATATAAAACATACAGTAGCAAACATACATGCTACTGTATGTTTTGACCAAAAATCACTTCATATTCTCTACTGCTCGCATGTGTTACCAAATCTGACTTTTTGTGTATAAATATGGAAACTACTACAAATGTGTGATTCATTCACTCACTGTATTACAGAAAAGATCAATTAGAAAAATACGTAATGTTGGATATAGAGCACATACAAACACTTAATTTATTAAATCCCAGTTATTGAAATTCAACAATTTTGTGCATTTGCAAACAGCTAAAATGATACATAAAGCAAACTATAACCTGCTACCCAAGAATGTACAACAATTATTTTCAACAAAAGAGGAAAAATATAACCGAGAGGAAAATCTAATTTAATACGTGTATGCTCGTACAACACTTAAAATTTTTAGTATATGAGTATGTGGAATCAAATTATGGAACGGATTAAACAAAAAAATCAAACAAAGTACACAGAACAAAAATTATGTTGAACATCTTGAACCCTTTTTTTTTTTTTTTTTTTCATTGAGAGAAAGATTATTTATGTATTTAATATTTGTATGCTTACTATAGTCTTTTATTTATTTGTTCAGTGTTCTGTTACAGAGAACAAAAAAATTGGATAAAATTGGTGTGGTATGAAAAGGGGTAGGATTAAAAAAGCTCTGCTTCTTCCTACTCCTTTTCAGGCGTGCTGTAATGAAACAACTGGAATTGTGTGATGTATTACATTGTATCGTTTGTATGTTCAAAATAAACTGAAACTAAACTGAACTGAAATGTCTTAAAAATGTGGAGAATAAGCATTACATTTCAACATTTCTGTCATCGAAGATTTGTGTCAGCCTGCGACACAAATTGGGATTGTAGGCTAATATAGCTTATATAGACACTTAATACATGTATTGTCCTCATTATATCACTTATATGAGGCTTTTGATTTTTTGCGGTTCCAGACAGATTTATTTCTGTATTTTTGGTCCAATATGGCTCTTTAAACATTTTGAGTTGCCCACCCCTGAATTTTTAAGGGTCCTTTTATGCAAAACCAACTTTTCTTACCTTTTGGTACCTGTTTTTGTGTATTTGCAATCCCCATGATTCCTGAAAATGCAAAAATCAAACCATGGCGGAGATTTTAATAAAATAATCGTGCCTTCTTCCGAAAAAAAAAAAAAAATGCTCCAAACTAGTTGTTTGTACCTCCAGATATGATAACAGTTTACCCGAAGAGCTCTGCCATTTTTATTCAGTTGTTATCCTAAGTTGTAGCCAATACGTTCTTTTTTTTTCCTCTATCCTCTTGTTTTGGGGCAGACTCGCTCGTACATACACAAGCATGCTAAAATCATCTGCTGTTGCCATTTCTAAAAAAAAAAAAATAAATAAAAAATGGTGTGTAGTTTTAACTTGTGTCTGTCAGTAGACTCTATCTGGAGGAGGATGTTGGTGTTTAAATAAGACAAAACCATTCATTTTGGAGAGATAGACTGAAGGTGGCTTTAATATGCACGTAAAACAAAATATATGCAAAATGTAAAACAAAGCACCACCAACTATTACTTGTTAAAGGCCTACTGAAACCCACTACTACTGACCACGCAGTCTGATAGTTTACATATCAATGATGAAATATTAACATTGCAACACATGCCAATACGGCCTTTTTAGTTTACTAAATTGCAATTTTAAATTTCCCGCGAAGCGTCCTGTTGAAAACGTCGTGGAATACTGACGTGTACGCGTGACGTCACGGACTGTTGGGAAATATGAGCGCTGCGCACACACACAGCTAAAAGTCGTCTGCTTTAACCGCATAATTACACAGTATTTTGGACATCTGTGTTGCTGAATCTTTTGCAATTTCTTCAATAAATAATGGAGAAGTCAAAGTAGAAAGATAGAGTTGGGAAGCTTTAGCCTTTAGTCACACAAACACACGGTGATTCCTTGTCTAAAATTCCCGGAGGTGAAACTTTACTATGGATCAGAGCGGTCAAACTAACATGGTTCCCGACCTCTTGTCAACCAGCAGTTTTCGGTGAGAAAATTGTGGTAAAAAGTCCTCACTTACCGGAGATCAGCTGAGCTTGTGCCGTCCGTACAGCTGCCGTCGACTTCCATCAGACACTGGCCTCAAGACACCCGTGGATACACCTTTCCGACTATCAGGTACTATTAAACTCATTAAAACACTAGCAACACAATATAAAGATAAGGGATTTCCCAGAATTATCCTAGTAAATTCGTCTAAAAACATCTGAATCCGTCCCAATGCAATCGTGTTTTTTATTTTTTTAACTTGATTCTTTTTTTTTTTTTTCTAGTCCGTTGCTATCAATATCCTCAAACACAAATCTTTCATCCTCGCTCAAATTAATGGGGAAATTGTCGTTTTCTCGGTCCGAATAGCTTTTTGTTGGAGGCTCCCATTAAAATTAATGTGAGGATGTGAGGAGCCATCAACGGGTGACGTCATCGTCTGCGTCCTCCGGTAAAGGCAGGGCTTTTCTGTTAGCGACCAAAAGTTGCGAACTTTATTGTGGATGTTCTCTACTAAATCCTTTCAGCAAAAATATGGCAATATCACAAAATGATAAAGTATGACACATAGAATGGACCTGCTATCCCCGTTTAAATAAGAAAATCTCATTTCAGTAGGCCCTTAAAGAAGTGTTTTAAATATAGAAAAAAACATAATATGAACCCTTTAAAGTAATCTATACATTTTATGTATGCTGATTGTATAACAATTGACATGTCGATAATGTCAATGATGATGAGATGGATATTGAGTGAAAACTTGTCAAACTCACATCCAACCTTTACGACACAGTAATAATGGACATGTAGACCGACCAATGACTTCATGAGCAATGACTGGAAATAAATCCCCCCCAAAAAATTAGCCTTTTCCTGATCTTTTACATTATTAGCGCTGATAGCTCCCAGTAGCTCTCACACGGCCCATTTCTGAAATGGCATCTTGCTCCCATTCTTTCTCTTTTCCATGTTTGTGGTCTTTCGCTGTGTGCACAACTAATGGCCAGGGTGTAATCCACTGGCTAATCTGCTGACAGTGTGTGTGACAAGGCATTAGCTTTGTGTCACTGCTTGCCCCACTGTGCGGCTACATTAGTGTGTGTCTGTGTGTCACAATAAGGCTATTCTAGCATAAAAAAATATGTCACTAAAACTATATGTTTAGCGTTGGCTACATCGATTTGACTTGACCCTTGGCAGCGTTTACGTGTCATCCCACTGTGGTTAATAAGACGGCAGGTCTGAGGTGGTGGATACGACAAAGAACCAAAGTGGACTTTGTGCTTCAGATCAAAGATCCTGTATATCGTATTTCCTTGAATTGCCGCAGGGCATATAGTATGCCCCTGCCTTGAATTACCGCCGGGTCAAACTCCCTTCCCAAAATAATTAGCTTATGTTTAGTATTACCGCCTGGTCAAACTCGTGACGTCACGAGTGACACTTCCCCTGTCATCATTTTCAAAATGGAGGAGGCTGATTTCAATACAGGTAATTTGAAATCGCATATAGGGAAGAAGATTAAGAGCTATTCAGTAGGATCTAAGGTCCAAGCTTACATCACACTCAAATTTTTACTGCATACCTTTGGTAAGTGCCGGTGTGAGAAGAGGTTTTAAAATAATTAGCGCATGCTTACTTTTACCGCATGCCTTTGATAAGTGCATGAGTGAGAAGAGGTTTTAAATTAATTAGCGCCCCGGCGGCAATTCATGGAAATACGGTATGCTCTTTTTATGAACCAACTGCAAAAATGCTAGCCTTACTAAATGTTATTTTCATAGAATTATTCTTATTAATAATAATAATAATAATAATAATAATAATAATAGCAATTTCTGATATCTGAATACAACACCATGAATAATAGAAGCACTTGTCAAAAGCAAGTGCTTCCAAGTTGTATTCCACACCCCTCCAACCCTTGTGCACAATCCTAATCAAGTAAAGCAGCCAACGTAAAATTAATTTCCCCATCAAGCGGGACTTGAGCGATAACAATCGTTCTTAAGCGGATATATCTAATCCTGGGTCGACATCGAGATTGACTTGTTTATGGTCGCCAGCCAAGCGGACGAAAAGGTATTTTGTGTTTTTTTAAGGGCACGCTGCAAAGATGCAGGCAAATATCTTCCATATGATAGGACCTCTCTGCTGTTTATAAGGACCAACTGCACAAGAAAATAAAGATCATCCTGCTGTTTTATAAGGACACGCTGCAAAAATGCAGTAAAAAATTCTCGGTAACAGAGCTATTCAACTGGCAACCCAGGGGCTAAGTTTGGCTCGGTAATAACATTATATTGGCCCCACAGTTCAGTTCAAAACTTGGGAGAAAATTTTTGCAGCAAATTCCAAAAAACACTATGGTGCTTCTTTTGTATAGAGGAACCTCGAACACTATAAACACATTGGCCGATTCTTCCATTGACATTTTAACTTTGCTCGCAAACATAGAACAAACTCTCTGTTTACATAACTGCAACGTTCCTCAAGGCACCCTTTCAAGGGGAACTGCGCTTTTTTTGGGAATTTTGCCTATTGTTCGCAATCATTATGAAAGACATGACGATGGATGGAATTTTTTTTAAATACATTCTAACTTGTAAATAAAAGTCTGCTTACAGCAGAGCCAATGGGAGCTCCTCTCTTTCGCCCGTAAAATCAGATAAATAACCATTCCAAACAGCCAGCAATACTCATTTACATTTTGTGATTTGAATATTAACCAGGTATGTGTGATATTGTTATTATAAGCCCTAACGCAGACAAACTATTTATAGCGGCGCCGTAATCACTACCATGTCTCCCTATGTTTACATCGAGTGGTCTGCTGCTTCCTCGCTTCCCTGCTCCCTGAAAGTTTATTCTACATCATAAATCATTCATCTCACCTGCACTGAAGAAGTCTGAGTAGGTATTCCAATTCAGTTGGTACACTTTGCCATTTAGAACCTGAAACCAGCAAGGACGACACAAAAAGACGTGTGTTCCCCCATGCCCCCACTCCGTTTCTTTGTAAGGATTATGAGTCTTTCTTCACCTAAATGGGAATATATGATCATCCTAGCAGTCGGCATCCTAATGACCGCAGACAGTGACTGATGTTTTATTATGTTTTTTGGCGCTTATAAAGTCTACAGTTAGTTATAATCTGTGATGTAGAAAAAAAAAAGCAAACATTGTTATGCGTTTTTGAAATTAATGCTTAAATAAATAAAATGATCAAAATACGTCCATCCATCCATCCATCTTCTTCCGCTTATCCGAGGTCGGGTCGCGGGGGCAACAGCCTATGCAGGGAAACCCAGACTTCTCTTTCCCCAGCCACTTCGTCTAGCTCTTCCCGGGGGATCCCGAGGCGTTCCCAGGCCAGCCGGGAGACATAGTCTTCCCAACGTGTCCTGGGTCTTCTCCGTGGCCTCCTACCGGTTGGACGTGCCCTAAACACCTCCCTCGGGAGGCGTTCGGGTGGCATCCTGATCAGATGCCCGAAATACGTATAAAATTAAATGTTATTATAAATGTGCCCGTTACTACATTGCTTATATACTTACAGCATGTGTATAAAACTTCAATGGAGGTGTTTGGATGTTTTTTAAGGGCTTTATAGGCGAAATTGCACGGCTCCCATAGGCTCCATTGTAAGCAAACTTTTGATTGCATTTATTAAATATTTAGATTGAAAAAAACAGAAAATAATAACATCCATCATCATGTCTTTCATAATGATTGTGAACGATAGGCAAAATAAAAAAATAAAAAAGTGCAGTTCCCCTTTAAGTCCTCTCATTTTTGGCTTTTACACATTTTTTTGTAATACGAATTATGTAACTAAGATGTTACTGGAGCGTGTTTACTTCAGTAGTCAGAAGTCATTTGTTTAACTTCTTTAGTTATACTCGCAGTGTTCCAAAAGGTTGCATTTTAGGTCCTTTTTTTTCATCATTTGGGCTGTTCAACTGGTGAGAGAAACACATTTAACTGCAGATTCCTAAAAACACTAGAAAGTTGTCGTAGAGATGATATTTGACTAGCTTTTGTGCAGAATGTTTTTAAATATAGCAGAGTGCTCTTCTAATTCTAACAAAAAAAAAATATATCAAAATCAAATGATTATTGAGACTTACATTTTTGCAGCAGATTCTAAAAAATACCTCAGTGCTTTCATAAAGTATTTTCCACTAAAAGTACAGGAACTTTAAGTCAATGAAGCTTTTAAGTTCCTGGAGCCAAAGGTTCCTGTTGAGGTGTGGACTTTGTGTTTACATAGTCCAGAGTAGTTTATACAAATCAGGCTGATGACGTATGGAGGAGTGGATTAGTATATTGCTATACTAATACCATGTAAATTCCATCCATCCATTTTCTACCGCTTGTCCCTTTTTTGGGGGGTTGCGGGGGTGCTGGAGCCTATCTCAGCCTAATTCGGGCGGAAGGCGGGGTACACCCTGGACAAGTCGCCACCTCATCACAGGGCCAACACTGATAGACAGACAACATTCACACTCACATTCACACACTAGGGCCAATTTAGTGTTGCCAATCAACCTATCCCCAGGTGCAGGTTTTTGGCAGTGGGAGGAAGCCAGAGTACCCGGAGGGAACCCACGCGTTCACGGGGAGAACATGCAAACTCCACACAGAAAGATCCCGGGCCCGGGATTGAACCCAGGACTACTCAGGACCTTTGTATTGTGAGGCACATGCACAAACCCCTGTACCACCATGCTGCCATGAAAATTAACAGACAATATTAATTCTTTTTTTGCTGAAGTGTAAGTAAATTAAATACAAAACAATAATATACAAAACGATATTTCTTAAAAACAAAGTTGACCAGATTATACATAAAAATACAGCTGAACTTTTGTCCACAGTGTCCAACAGTCAGAAAGTTGTCCACTCATGAAATGATGCATTCCTGAGGGTCAGGCGAGCACTTATGGTCCATTTCATCTGTAAATAACAATATATAAAAAATACATTTCAGTGTTAATTTCATGACAGCAACATAAAAACATCAGATTTCGAGTTTGCCTGTTAACTAGCGTTCACTCTGGTTAAGACGAATAACTATACAAATGGCGTATCACTGTCTACTTTGATGGCATGTCATAAAGTAAATATTGAATATTTGATATTAGGGGTGTGGGAAAAAATCGATTCGAATACGAATCGAATCGTTTATGTTGTGCGATTCAGAATCGATTCTAATTTTTAAAAAATCCCGCTCTTAATCCCACAATTTCCCCCTCTGTCTTCCTTTTTTTCTCTTTCTATCCCCTCCTGCTCCGGCCCGGCTGCACCAAATGATAATATAAATACATTTAATTAAGTCACATTCAAATAAGACAACAAGAGAAGTATATTACACTTCTCTTTTGTAAAGTAAATCTGAACAGGGCATCTACATCAACTATATGATTTGCCTGAGAAGCTGGACAGGACAAAAAAAAAAAATAATAATAATAACATATATATATATATATACTTTTTTTTTTTTTAATCAATCCAACAAACCACTACACAGCAATACCATAACAATGCAATCCAATTCCAAAACCAAACCTGACCCAGCAACACTCAGAACTGCAATAAACAGAGCAATTGAGGGGAGACACAAAGTCGACACAGAACAAACCAAAAGTATTGAAACAAAAATTAATATCATCAACAACTATCAATATTAGTTATAATTTCAGCATAGCAGTGATTAAAAATCCCTCATTGACATTATAATTGGACATTTATAAAAATTAAAAAGTGTCACAGTGGCTTACACTTGCATTGCATCTCATAAGCTTGACATACACTGTGTCCAATGTTTTCACAAAGACAAAATAAGTCATATTTTTGGTTCGTTTAATAGTTAAAACAAATTTACATTATTGCAATCAGTTGATAAAACATTGTCCTTTACAATTATTAAAGCTTTTTACAAAAATCTACTACTCTGCTTGCATGTCAGCAGACTGGGTTAGATCCTGCTGAATCCTATGTATTGAATGAATACAGAATCCTTTTAAATCGGGAAAAAAATCGTTTATGAATCGAGAATCGAATCTAATCGAAAAAATTGATATATTATCGAATCGTGAGCCCAAGAATCGATATTGAATCGAATCGTGGGACACCCAAAGATTCACAGCCCTATTTGATTTGATTCACCTCTGTTCCACTTGTCCTTCAGTTCACATTTCTCTTTAAACTATGTCCCAGGGAGCAGCTTGCCTCCCCGCTTCTAAGTCCTTGGTACTTCATATTCCTCTGTACATTTGTTTAAAATAATCCGTCCACTTCCTCCAACTTTGAAATTAAGTTTGTAAAAAAAATCAATAGTTTATTTTGTCTGTCTTTCCCTCCATTGTCACGTATGCTGTTAGAGAAATACACAAGAAAAAAGACATAAACAAGTTGTCCTTGCATAATATAATGGTGGTTGAGACTTTGTATGCAGAGTTTTAGATATGCAGAGTTTTAGAAGTGCCTGTCTGTGTTCAACAGCACTGCCTGCCCCCCTTAAGGGGCCACTACTAAGAACTAAACTAGTTCCTGTGGAACTAAATATACCCGAGTAGTTTTTGGTGGAAACACAAGGAGTTCTTTATTTACCCTGTCAATGGGAAACTTTCTGTAAAAGTTGCTGCTGTGGAAAAAGACCTTTTCAAGATGATCTTTGACTAGCTTTTTTGCAAAAGGTCCTTAAAAAATATCAGAACGCTACTGTAACTCTGACATAATAAATAGACCAAAATTAAATGTCTACTGTAGAGGACTCTAGAGCTCTAGAAAATACAGTCGTGGTCAAAAGTTTACATACACTTGTAAAGAACATAATGTCGTGGCTATCTTGAGTTTCCAAAAATGTCTACAACTCTTGTTTTTTTTTTTGTGATAGAGTGATTGGAGCACATACTTGTTTGTCACAAAAAGCATTCATGAAGTTTGGTTCTTGTACGAATTAATTATGGGTCTACTGAAAATGTGACCAAATCTGCTGGCTCAAGAGTATACATATAGCAATTTTAATATTTTGTTACATGTCCCTTCGCAAGTTTCACTGCAATAAGGCGCTTTTGGTAGCCATCCATAAGCTTCTGGTTGAATTTTTGACCAGAGCATAATACTACCACAACCATGCTCGACGGTAGGATGGTGTTCCTGGGAATAACGGCCTCACTTTTTCTCCTCCAAACATATTGTTGGGTATTGTGGCCAAACAGCTCCATTTTTGTTTCATCTGACATCACATGGACAAAGATAATACCTTCTGGAGGAACGTTCTGTGGTCAGATGATGTTTGGAGGAGAAAAAGTGATCCCTTTAATCCCAGGAACACCATACCTACTGTCAAGCATGGTGTAGTATTATGCTCTGGGCCTGTTTTGCTGCCAATGGAACTGGTGCTTTACGGAGAGTAAATGGGACAATGAAAAAGGAGGATTACCTCCAAATTCTTCAGGACAACATGAAATCATCAGCCCTGAGGTTGGATCTTGGGTGCAGTTGGGTGTTCCAACAGAACAATGACCCCAAACACACGTCAAAAGTGGTAAAAGAATGGCTAAATCAGGCTAGAATTAAGGTTTTAGTATGGCCTTCCCAAAGTTCTGACTGAAATGTGTGGACAATGCTTAAAAAACAAGTCCATGTCAGAAAACCAACAAATTTAGCTGATGTCAAAAAGTCTGGTCCAAAATTCAACCAGAAGCTTGTGCATGGCTATCAAAAGCGCCTTATTACAGTGAAACTTGACAAATAATAACATTTCTGTACGTATACTTTTGACCCAGCAGATTTGGCCACATGTTCAGTAGTCCCGTAAAAAATTCATAAAGGAACCAAACTTTGTGAATATTTTTTGTGACAAACTATGTGGTCAAATCACTCTATCACAAAAAAATAAGAGTTGTAGAAATTATTGGAAACTCAAACCAGCCATGACATCATGTTCTTTACAAATGTATGTAAACTTTTGACCACGACTGTACATAATAGGACTAATACTAAAAGGAGGCGTCCGGCATCCCAATCGTTAGCTGTCTGGAGATGTGGCCCCCAAAACATGTAGTTGAATGTCCCTGCTCTGTACGATAAACACCCTCTGCTGTTTTGAAGGACACACTGCACAAACAAGTCATAGATTCATTATATGGCAGGAGCACTCTGCTGTTTTTAAGGACCTACTGCTTGTCCAAAGTCTCTGATATACCAAGAGTTTCATAACATTGTTTGAATGCAGGGTTGTCTTAGAGGAGCTCCTGTCCCTTAAAGCATCTACTATTAATTATAAACAAACATGTTTTGAAAGTTGGATTCCTTTAAAACTCAGTGGATCTATGAGGATTTAAGTGGATTTGATTGGCACTAAACAATCTGCATTAGTTTCTTCATAGCAGTTGTGTCCAAACTGCGGCTCGGGACCAAACGTGGGTCACATGTTAGTTGTTTTGGGGTCACATAGGTTTTGCCATGAAAATTGTGTTAGGGCTGAAAATAACTCACTCCGAAGCTGAAAAGCGTTCACTTGAACTCTCCCTCAACCCAAGCGAACACTTATGTGTCCTCCATGGTGGACATGCTGAGTCATGCGTAGTCGATACGTCCTTATCTCGTGGAGTGGGGAAGGGGCTGGCTTTGATGCGCTGGGTGCAGTGAGCTGAGGAGCAATTAGGTCCATAAAGAGATCCACTCTGCAGTTTGCAGAATCCACTCCTTGCTCCTAGCACAAAATGCATGCTAGCTTGCAGCACACTCCATTATTGATTTATGAAGCCCCATGCCTTAAGCGTTCAAAACAATTGCTAGTTTTAGCATTCTTGCTAATTACCTCGTCGCTTGTTGGGTAATTAATCAACAACAAATGTGACCATGAAGCTGTTTAAATAAGGCAAGGAGCATGTTGTAGTCAAATAATTCTATTGATGACCCAAATATAAGATATTATTTTAATTCCTTCTAAAAAGCAAGTCTATAAAAGATGGAGTGTCTAATATTTAGTGTGGTCACGCGATGGATATTGATTCTATTTAACTGATACTAGTACCAAATCGGTACTTTAGAAAGGATGCCGGTGCATAACCTGTGCCCAAAATCCAAAACAATTTGGTCAATTCTATAGAAATTAATGGGGATCTGCGCTTTTTGGGGGAATTGTGCCTTCCCAATTCTTATGTGATATCAGCACACATATGTGTTTTATTTTTTCAATGCATTAAAACTAGTAAATAAATGCGAGCATAGGTTTACGAACAATGGAGCTTATGGGAATCTATCTATTCTGCCTATAAAGTATGTAAAAAAGCATCTAAAAACCTCCATCAAGGGTTTATATACACGCTGCAAGTATATATGTAATGTAGTAACAGAAACATTATTATAATTTAATATTTACGTATTTTGCTTACTTTAAGCATACGGCTTAATTTCACAAACACATCACGTTTACTTTCTCCTCCAACAATTACTACTCACTGCAGACTTCAGGGGAGCCAACAAACATAATAAAACATCACGTACTATACAATGTCTGCTCTCAGTGCGATGTTGACTGTTAGGAGGTTCATGTCTTAGGAGGTTCATATCTTTCTGTTTAGATTAATAATTACCGTATAAGTCGCAGTTTTTTTTCATATTTTGGCCGGGGATGCGGCTTATACTCAGGAACGACTTTAGTGTGAAATTATTAACACATTACCGTAAAATATCAAATAATATTATTTACGTAAGAGGATAGACGTATAAGATTTCATCAGATTTAGCAATTAGGAGTGATAGATTGTTTGGTAAATGTGTAGCATGTTCTAAATGTTACAGTTATTAGAATGACTCTTACCATAATATGTTACGTTAACATACCAGCCACCTTCTCAGTTGGTTATTTATGCGTCATATAACGTACACTTATTCAGCCTGTTGTTCACTACTCTTTATTTATTTTAAATTGCCTTTCCAATGTCTATTCTTGGTGTTGGGTTTTATCAAATAAATTTCCCCCAAAAATGCGACTTATACTCCAGTGCGACTTATATATGTTTTTTTCCTTCTTTATTATGCAATTTCGGCAGGTGCGACTTATACTCCGGAGCGACTTATATTCCGAAAGATACGGTAGATAAAATCTTTGCGAATGGTTACCATAAAAGGTGCGTGCAAACCAGCGTCTTTTCTGGTCTTTGTTGCCATCTCCAGGTCTAAGTTGGCTGTCAAAGTTGACCAACTATAAAGGTAAAAGGCATGATTTATATTTAGAATAAACTTTCACCAGCTCAGAGATGAGAAAGCAGCTCCACAGCCGTTGATGTCAATATAGCAGCATAAGGAAGTTGCCACTCTCTGGATGGTTATTAATTGGGTTTTATGGTCGGAATAAATGCAATAGATGCAATGATTTCATGGCTTCATTGGCGCCATTGTAAGCAAACCTTTATGTTTATTTATGAGTTGAAATGCATAAAAACCAAAATACATACGTGTTCTTGGCTTCCATTCGGATTGTAGAACTAGAGGCAAAATTGCAGTTCTCTTTTACGTTAAACTGACTGGAATTAATAAAGTCTCAAAATTATAAGTAATCAATACAGTACTTGACAAAAATATTTCAGAAAAAACGGCAACATACAAACTGTAGAGAATTTGCAAAAAAAACAACTTGCTTGTGTTGTATGTTGATGCGAACAATTTCCATGAGGTAGTGAGTGCACCGGGCTCGCTGCAATCGTGATTGGTTTAAAACGAAGAAGGAGGAAGTGCTGTGTTGTTGTTTGGGCGGCTGTTGGCGTGTTAAAGTTGGTATTACATTTTAAAAAGAGCTTCAGGCCCTGTGCGCTTCTGACAGAACGCTACATTACTTACAAGACTATTTACTCAATATTACCTTCAAGCACTTGTTGCAGGGGGCTAAGACTGCATTCATTTGGCACAAGATAGTTATTTTTTTCATTCTGGTTACTCCCGCTTACGTCAGCAGCGGGGCTATTAAGGAACCAAATTTTGGTTCACATCCCTAATCAAGATTGTGTCTTAAAAAATACGTATTTCCCATAAAATAAGTATTTATTATAACAAGTTTTGAAAATATATTGTTTGTTTTAAATTACGATTATAACTAGGATTTAGCGTTGTTTGATCTAGGACGATTTGAGTTGTGATTCCAGTTGATTGTTACGATTCCAGTACTCGATTCTGACTACTTTAAGAAGGAGAGTCAAAAACTACTGCGGCTTTCTGTTTTCAACCACTATATACATATTAATAACCCATCCATCCATCCATCCATCCATCATCTTCCGCTTATCCGAGGTCGGGTCGCGGGGGCAGCAGCCTAAGCAGGGAAACCCAGACTTCCCTCTCCCCAGCCACTTCGTCTAGCTCTTCCCGGGGGATCCCAAGGCGTTCCCAGGCCAGCCTGGAGACACAGTCTTCCCAACGTGTCCTGGGTCTTCCCCGTGGCCTCCTACCGGTTGGACGTGCCCTAAAGACCCCCCTAGGGAGGCGTTCGGGTGGCATCCTGACCAGATGCCCGAGCCACCTCATCTGGCTCCTCTCGATGTGGAGGAGCAGCAGCTTTACTTTGAGTTCCTCCCGGATGGCAGAGCTTCTCACCCTATCTCTAAGGGAGAGCCCCGCCACCCGGCGGAGGAAGCTCATTTCGGCCGCTTGTACCCGTGATCACCTATGGTCATGACCCAAAGCTCATGACCATAGGTGAGGATGGGAACGTAGATCGACCGGTAAATTGAGAGCTTTGCCTTCCGGCTCAGCTCCTTCTTCACCACAATGGATCGACACAACGTCCGCATCACTGAAGATGCCGTACTGATCCGCCTGTCGATCTCACGATTCACCCTTCCCCCACTCGTGAACAAGACTCTTAGGTACTTGAACTCCTCCACTTGGGGCAGGGTCTCCTCCCCAACCCGGAGATGGCACTCCACCCTTTTCCGGGCGAGAACCATGGACTCAGACTTGGAGATGCTGATTCTCATTCCGGTCGCTTCACACTCGGCTGCGAACCAATCCAGTGAGAGCTGAAGATCCCGGCCAGATGAAGCCATCAGGACCACATCATCTGCAAAAAGCAGAGACCCAATCCCGCGGCTACCAAACCGGAACCCCTCAACGGCTTGACTGCGCCTACAAATTTTGTCCATAAAAGTTATGAACAGAATCGGTGACTAAGGACAGCCTTGGCGGAGTCCAACCCTCACTGGAAAAGTGTCTGACTTACTGCCAGCAATGCGGACCAAGCTCTGACACTGATCATACAAGGAGTGGACCGCCACAATCAGACCATACTCTCTGAGCAATCCCCACAGGACTTTCCGAGGGACACGGTCGAATGCCTTCTCCAAGTCCACAAAGCACATGTAGACTGGTTGGGCAAACTCCCATGCACCCTCAAGAACCTCAAGAAATGTTTTACTTTATTTTTGAAAATCTCATTAAAAAAACATTTATACATATCCTTTTGTTTATTGTGTAATTTCAAGTGAAATTACACTATACCGATCACATGGATTAAATGTAATTTTTTAAAATGTATTAATGGTGAGTACTTTTGACATTTTAACAGTGTTTCAAATAGTTCTTAATTGTCTTTTATTACATAGATTTGTTTGGGGGGAAACTAAGTAAATAGTACACAATAACTAAACAAAACTATCTTCCACCTATTTTGATCCTTTGGTATGGAACATGGATGGTTTATACACTGAGCCCAGTAACTTATTTCCTGAGTTGTTTTAAAAATGGACAAAAAAAGATTTTGAAAATGTAAAATTATTAATCTGTTCACTAAAAAAATCTGTCATAAACCAATAGTACCCTTGGATAAACACTACCAATTTATAGCCTGATCTGTCTTCTTCTTGTGTTTACAGCTGGCAGTGGCTGCTAAAGAGCAGCAGTTGTTGATATATTATCATCTCTCTCAACCAGGGGTGCCCAAATGTTTTGCCTCCAAGAGCCAAACTGATAATGTGCCAATAGTCCGTGGGCCAAACTCTTTTTTTTTAACATGCAACAGCACCACGAGTAAGGAATTTTGCCTCACAGCAATATAAAAACATCAGTCGTGTGCCTAATCCAGTTAGCATGTACATTTCTGCAGATGTTTGCCATTTCCAGGTGTTGTTCTGTAAACCGTTCCTCCTAGATATGACATCAAATCGCTTTCAAACTTTTACCCAGATGGATTAAATTTATGGAGGATGCTAAATTTTGAAGAGTTTAGGTTTCCAATATACGACGTGGGCGAAGCACCAAGATCATCCTTTTCCATAGAGCGTCAACAAGTCACAACTTTACCGTAGAGCAGATGTCTCAACTAGTTATACTTAGCCTGTTAAAAAAAAAATACACATATATATATATATATATATATATATAGCTTGTACAACAAAAAAAACTAGCAGCTTGGTCCCCAACATTTTTTACGTAAAATTTACAGTGTTTTTACACTGAATTACTGTATATTGAAAAAGCGTACCCCTGTTTTAACGTTAAAATTCCATTGACTGAGCTGCGAGTTTTTAAAAAAACGTTGGCCATTTTTTCACAATGCATTGCTGAATAGCGCCACAGTTACTTTTTAATGCAAAATTCTGGCGATTTTTTTACCATAAAATCCACGATCCCCGTTTTTCCAGTGCATTACAGCAGTTGTTCTCAACCTTTTTCCAGTGATGTACCCCCTGTGAACATTTTTTTAATTCAAGCAAGACACTTCACCCTTGCTCCTGATGGGTGGTGGTTAGCGCCTTGCATGGCAGCTCCCTCCATCAGTGTGTGAATGGGTAAATGTGGAAGTAGTGTCAGAGCTCTTTGAGTACCTTGAAGGTAGAAAAACGCTATTTATTTATTTATAACTAACAACTGACTCCATATTCCCACACATTAGAATGTTATTGTTATGTTCAAAGGGAAGGAGGCGACAACCAGGACAGAACTGCGGTTCTTTCAAGGTTTATTTTAAACCTTTGATAAATATATGACATGTGTATGCAACTCTAAGTGAATGAGTGTGACTATGTGTAATATTAATAATGTAAATGTTACCCAGGGTTGTTGTCTGTGAGTGTTGGTTGTAATCTTTCGTCGAATCACGTGGGGCAAGACGAAGAGGCAGTTCGTGGACAGGCAATGGGTCGTGGGGAGGAGCGAGGCAGTGTAGTCTGGGTCCGAGCAGGGAGGTCGTGGATCGAGGAGGGCAGTCAGGAATCCGGTTGGATGTCGAAGGACAAGGCTTGATCACGGAAGGCAGGGGAGTCACTGTGAACACACAAAGAGACATGAACCAGGGATACACAGAGAGAGAGCAAAGCAAAGGTGAGGAAATCACGGGGAAGGGGATGCCAGACGTGAAGCTTACGGGAAGGTTAGCGACGTTCTGGCAAAGGTTCCTTGGGTCTGCTGGTCTTTATGCCGCTCCCTTTCATAAAGTTCAGGTGTGTCGATTGTTGATTGACCACAGGCTTGTTGCTGCGCAGGCGTGCTGCCCTCAGCACGAGTGGGGACAAGTCTGAGTGCGCTGTCAAAGGAGGCGCATCTTGGCGCGCTGTCAGCAGAGGCGGCCGCAGCTCCAGCCGCCGAGGAAACGCGGGTTCGACTCCGTGTCATGACAGTACCTCCCCCCTTATGCGAGGCCCCCGACGAGCGCCGGGGAGCATCAGGATTGGCACGGTAGAAATCCTCCAGAAGAGAGGGGTCGGCAAGATAGGAGGCAGGCACCCAAGATCTGTCTTCCGGCCCATATCCATCCCAGTCCACCAGATAAACGAGCCCCCTACCTTGTCGACGGACCCTGAGTATTTCCTTGACCGTCCAAACCTGATCTCCATTCGGCAAGAACCTCGAGGGTGGAGGGGCAGGGGTAGCAGGGGACAGAGAACTCTCCGCTACCGGCTTAATCTGGGACACATGGACCACTGAGTGCCGCTTGACAGAGGGTGGAAGAGCCAATTTGACAGACACAGGATTTATGATGGACAAGATGGCAAAAGGACCAACGTAACGTGGCGCCAATTTTCTAGATGGTACCTGGAGGCTGAGGTCCTTTGTGAGTAGCATAACTTGTTGTCCTGGCTGATACGACGGTGCTGGAATGCGATGACGGTTGGCGTTGCGGCACATCTTCTCAGAGGCCCTCTTTAAGGCCGCACGAGCGGCTCTCCACACCCTCTGACACCGCCTAATATGAGCCCTAGTCGAGGGCACAGCGATTTCCAGTTCCTGTTGGGGAAACAAGGGGGGTTGATAACCCAACGAGCACTCAAATGGAGACATGCCGGTAGCGGAGCTCTTCAAGGAGTTATAGGAAAACTCCACCCAAGGCAAATATTTGCTCCAGGACGTAGGTTGATGACTGGCGACACAGCGTAGCATGGTCTCCAAGCTTTGGTTCGCCCTCTCAGCCTGCCCGTTGCTCTGGGGATGGTATCCCGATGTGAGGCTGACCGAGGCCCCGATTCCCTTGCAGAAGGCTCTCCATATTTGTGATGTAAACTGAGGGCCTCGGTCAGAGACGATATCCACCGGGATACCATGTTGCTTGACGACGTGTTGTGTGAGAAGCTCAGACGTTTCTGAGGCAGAAGGTAACTTGCGGAGCGGAATGAAGTGGGCTGCTTTGGAAAAACGGTCAACAATAGTTAAGATGGTGGTGTTACCTCTAGATGCTGGAAATCCCGTGACGAAATCCAGAGCAATGTGTGACCAAGGACGGGCAGGAATGGAGAGAGGGTGAAGGAGACCAGCAGGAGGCCTGTGTGACGTCTTGCTACGGGCACAAGTAGAACAAGCAGCGATGAACTCACGAGTGTCTTTGGCCATGGATGGCCACCAAAAACGTCTTCGCAGCAGTGATAGGGTTCGTTGAAAACCTGGATGGCAAGAAAACAGGCTGGAATGCCCCCAATCGAGGATTCTGGGTCGTAGCTCCTGATGGACAAACAGCTTGTTGGGTGGTCCACCTCCTGGTCCTGGATTGGAACGCAGCGCAGATTTTACCAGGTCCTCCACCTTCCAGGTTACCATCCCCACAATACGAGTGGGAGGAAGGATGGGTTCCGCCTCTGACGGACAGGTGGACTCTCTTACAAATAACCGGGATAGAGCGTCAGCCTTAGTGTTCTTGGAACCTGGTCTGAAAGAGAGCACGTAATTGAAGCGGGAGAAAAATTGCTGCCACCTTGCCTGGCGATTGTTGATTCTTTTTGCAGCTCGGATGTGCAGAAGGTTGCTGTGGTCGGTCAGAATCTGGAACTGGTGTCTAGCTCCTTCCAGCCAGTGTCTCCATTCCACCAGGGCCTCGTGGACCACCAATAACTCTCTATTCCCAGCATCATAGTTCTGTTCGGCCTGAGTCAGACGTCTAGAGAAGAAGGCAACAGGGTGAATCAAATTGTCACTCTTGGATCTTTGAGAGAGAATAGCCCCAATCCCCGAGTCTGAGGCGTCCACCTCAACCAAGAAGGCAGTGTCCAAGTCGGGGTGAACTAGAATGGGGGCGGAAACAAAACGCTCCTTTAGTTCCTCAAAGGCCTTCCTAGCCAAAAGAGTCCACACGAAAGGCACGTTTGTAGACGTGAGAGCGTGGAGCGGTGCCGCAACCCTACTGAAGTTCTGGATGAATCGTCGGTAGAAGCTGGCAAAGCCGAGGAACCTCCGAAGTTCCGTCCTTGTGGTTGGTTGCGGCCACTTCACCACGGCCTCCACCTTCTTCGGGTCGGGTCTTATATGACCCCTTTCGACCACAAATCCCAGGAATTCAACCGAAGAGGAGTGGAAGCAGCATTTTTCTGCCTTAACAAATAGACAATTTTCCAAGAGGCGTTGCAGGACACGTCGGACATGTTGCTGGTGATCAGAGAGGTTACGGGAGAAAATCAGAATATCGTCAAGGTACACAACCACGAATTGATCCAGCATGTCACGGAGGATGTCGTTAACTAGTGTTTGAAAAACTGCAGGTGCGTTAGTAAGTCCAAAGGGCATTACCCGATACTCATAATGCCCCATATGGGTGTTGAAGGCAGTTTTCCACTCGTCTCCCTTTCTGATACGTACCAGGTGATAGGCGTTCCGAAGATCCAGTTTGGTGAATATGGTTGCAGGTGCCAAGGACTCAAAGGAAGAGTTGAGTAGCGGAAGAGGGTACTTGTTTTTGATGGTAATGTTGTTGAGGTGACGGTAATCAATGCAGGGCCGAAGTGACCCGTCCTTCTTGGCCACAAAAAAGAATCCCGCCGCCAGTGGAGACTTGGACGGGGTAATTATGCCCGTGGCAAGACCCTCCAAAATATACTTCCTCATGGCCTCCTTCTCTGGAAGAGACAAACTGTAAAGGCGACTAGACGGCAGGGTAGCGTTAGGGAGTAATTCAATGGCACAGTCATAGGGCCTATGAGGGGGTAGTCCCAGAGCACGTACCTTACTGAAGACCTCAGCTAGGTCGTGATAGCAAGCAGGAACCAGGGATAGATCAGCCTTGGGAGTCGGGGTAGTGGATTGGCGGACCGGTGGGGATGCCGACCCAAGACAGTTGGCCATGCATGGTGTGCCCCAAGCTAGGATTCTGCCGGAAGTCCAGGAAATATGGGGATTGTGGTGACGAAGCCAAGATCTTCCAAGCACAAGTGGGGCTACTGGAGCCTCCAGCACCCATAGGCTGATGGTCTCCTTATGGTTACCAGAAATGGTCATGGAAAGGGGCTCCGTGCGGTATTTGATGGGGCCCAATGGCCGTCCATCCAGGGCCTGTGCTGGCAGCGTCTTGTCCAGGAAGATCAAGGGAATGCCCATCTGCCGGGCGAACTTGTAGTCCAAAAGACTTTCGTCAGCTCCAGAGTCCACAAATGCCTGTACTTGAATGCTCCTCTTGTCCCAGGCCAGAATAGTGGGGAGCAGTATGTCTGGATTTTCTTCATTACGGGGGAATAAGGTATGGTTCACCTGGATAGTAGTGGTATTAGAGGAACGGTCTGGTTCCACTTCTGCCTTGAAGGTAGGCAGAGTTTGGCTCCTGGAGGCAGCTCTCTGGTCTCGCTCTGCTGCTCGCTCACAAAGTCTTAAGTCAAATTGGAGGGCCAGTTCAATGAGGTCTTTGCAGGAAAGAGGTCTGTCTCTCAGCAGACCATCTTTAATCTCTTCAGAGAGGCCGCGACGGAATGCGCTTTGGAGTGCCCTGTCCCCCCAACCGCTGTCCGCCGCCAGGGTCCGGAATTCCAGGGTATAGGCTGCCACGGAACGTGAGCCCTGTGAGATGGAGTGCAGACGTCCGGCCGCGTCTCCCCCATCCTTGGGGTGATCAAAAACAGCCTGAAATTCCACACGGAATGCAGAATAGTCGGAGTTGAGCCCCATGGTCCTGTCGACTGCGGCAGTAGCCCACTTGAGAGCCGGGCCGGAAAGCAAAGAAAATATAAATGCAATCTTGGCACCATCGGAGGAATAGCGGGAGGGCTGGTGACGAAAGATGAGGTCACATTGTACCAAAAACCCTCGACATAGTTCAAAGTCCCCCTCAAAGGGTCTAGGGCTGGCAATTCTGGGCTCTCGTTCCAGAATACTGTGTTCAGGTCTTCTGACTGGAGAAGCATGTGGGGGTTCCACAGGTCCTGGACTGGCCCCAGGGCACATGTTGTCCAGTCTGGAATGTAGTCGGGTAAAGTCTCTCTCTAATTTGTCCTCAAGGGCAGAAAAACGAACCTGATGTTCGCTAACCACGGAGCTAAGGATTGCCAGGTCGGAGGATCTGGATGTCCGGGGCTGGGGCTTACCGTTGTCACCTGGTTCCGACATGTTGTTGGCCAGAACGTACTGTTATGTTCAAAGGGAAGGAGGCGACAACCAGGACAGAACTGCGGTTCTTTCAAGGTTTATTTTAAACCTTTGATAAATATATGACATGTGTATGCAACTCTAAGTGAATGAGTGTGACTATGTGTAATATTAATAATGTAAATGTTACCCAGGGTTGTTGTCTGTGAGTGTTGGTTGTAATCTTTCGTCGAATCACGTGGGGCAAGACGAAGAGGCAGTTCGTGGACAGGCAATGGGTCGTGGGGAGGAGCGAGGCAGTGTAGTCTGGGTCCGAGCAGGGAGGTCGTGGATCGAGGAGGGCAGTCAGGAATCCGGTTGGATGTCGAAGGACAAGGCTTGATCACGGAAGGCAGGGGAGTCACTGTGAACACACAAAGAGACATGAACCAGGGATACACAGAGAGAGAGCAAAGCAAAGGTGAGGAAATCACGGGGAAGGGGATGCCAGACGTGAAGCTTACGGGAAGGTTAGCGACGTTCTGGCAAAGGTTCCTTGGGTCTGCTGGTCTTTATGCCGCTCCCTTTCATCAAGTTCAGGTGTGTCGATTGTTGATTGACCACAGGCTTGTTGCTGCGCAGGCGTGCTGCCCTCAGCACGAGTGGGGACAAGTCTGAGTGCGCTGTCAAAGGAGGCGCATCTTGGCGCGCTGTCAGCAGAGGCGGCCGCAGCTCCAGCCGCCGAGGAAACGCGGGTTCGACTCCGTGTCATGACAGTTATGTCCCTTTAAAAGTGGGCATGTCATTAAAGTCGCCCCCTGCTGTCTGCTAGAAGCAAATTGTTCAAAAAGGGTTTTAACCTGTCAAATTTGGAGTAATATAAGAATATCCTCTTTAATGTGTATTCATATATTGCTCATTAGAGTAATTAATACTGCTATATCATCCCAGTATACAAAATAAATCCCAAATGTATGAATAAATTAATGAATGGCTTGAAAGGAGACACATTCCTGCAGGGAGTTTATCCGGGGGGAGTTTTAGTGTATTAGTGGGAATGTGTATGTGTGTGTGAGCGTGAGTGTGTGTGTGTGTGACGTCAGCACGCATACACACTCCACAGTGAGTAAGAGAGTGTGTGAGTGTGTGTGGAGGGGGGCGTGCAAAAGCAAGCAGGCAGGCAAAGCGAGCACTTTGCAGCCACAGTCCTGCCACGTTCACGCTCAATGGAGAGCCAGGACATAGACGGATCCCACACGCCAGAGACTACCCTTACTCAAAATAAAATCAAACAGAAGAAAACACAACAAGACAAGAAAAAGAGGGACTAAGAATAGCGGATTTCTCCCCCCCCCCCCCCTCCTCCCCCTTCTCTCTCTGTTCCATGCGTTTCCACGGTTTGGCAGTCGATTGTCATTGCTGGATTAAAAAAAAAAACCAAGGAAGAAAAGTGACGACTTTAAAAAAGTGAAACGCAACAATGCTGATAAGGTAAGACAAGCGTGTGCGTGTGCGCGCGTGTGTGTGTGACAGCTGCCGCAGTGATTCCAGGTGCGCGTGCGCGTGCGTGTTTGTTCAAAACGCACGCGCTCAGCTGTCACCCGCAAAACATGCATTGACTTGCTGATGCCTTCAGGTGCACCTCGTTTTTTTTTTTTTTTTGTTTTTTTTAATAACGCCCATTGATTGTGTGTTTGTCTTTAAATAGACTCGTGCTGACATTTAAAAGTTATTACTAATATTGGTCAACTATTTGACACCTTAAGCAACAGACAGAAAGTTTAAAAAAAATGAATACCTATGTTAAATAATATATTTTATACCATTTTATAGTGTGCTAGCTCAGTTGGGGACCTTTAAGTTGTCATATACCTTCAAGGACAAAAGGAGTAGAAGTGAAACTTTTTATTTTCAAAGTACATTTTAAAGGGATTTCACCGAATAAACTTAATTTCTAAGTGTACAATATCAACACTGTACTTAAGTGCTTCTAAATATCGACCCCTTTTGCAGCACAGGAACACTTTTTTTGCATTTTGGCATAGCAATTTTTTTACATAAAGCATACAAACCGACACGGTTTTCTTCAAACTCTGGTTAAAATCAGTGCATTTTGAAACTTCTGCACCCTTCAAAGTCATATCATAAATACTTTGTAACTCCAATTATACTCTTTCTCAGTATAAGAACACACTTTTTGGCACCTAGAGTGTCATATAAAATATCACAAAGGACACAAGCTGACACCTTGCTTTAGTTTAGCTGTCATTCAAAGTACATTTGAAAGCGTTCGCACCCTTCAAACATTCCTTCTCAGCGTCGAAACCACTAAAAAAGCGTCCAATGCCGAGCAGAAACTCACCCTAAGATGGTACATTCATTGTAAACTTGCCAAAAAGTGACCCCCGATGTTATTTCTGCAACTCTCCAGGGATGCACTTCTGTTTTTATTCTTGGTCGCTGTGCTATTTTAAGCAAGGACTGTTATTTATTGTGATATTTAAAATAGAGCCGTCTTCATGGGGTGATTTTTTTTGAGCCGCTAGGGGGCTCTAAAAGCAACACGTTAAAGGAGGAACGGTTAAGTGACGCCATTGAACAAAACATGGAGTCTATGGTTCTTTACATATATACACATGCTTGTGATTGTTTGCTTTATGCCACAATGTATTAGCATGTGAACCTGCAAAATGTATACAGGGCGGAGTCATGAAGTGAATTATATTTATGTAGCGTTTTTTTTTCTATTGACACAAAGCACTTTTCATTGAGAAACCCCTTATTGACATTTAAGCTGCATTTACACCAGCGTGGGTGGCACTGTGAGCAAGGTGGGTGAAGTGTCTTGCCCAAAGACACAACAGCACTGACTAAGATGGTGGAAGCTGGATCCGGACCAGTAACCTTCAAGTTTCTGGCTTGCCGCTCTACCATCTGAGCCACGCTGCCCGGAAAGTTCTGTGGTTTATTTTTATATATTTTAGTGATCTCATATGAACGTTTGCCAGCGTCTGGAGAGAAGACTGGAATGTTGGGAGCGTGCTTCATGCCTTTCAGATGCCCCGCCATGTGGTTTAAATGTTAAGCTGGGGACGGAGAGGACACGGTGGAAGGGAAGTTCCCGATACTTCTGTACGCTGCGAAAACAGGAATGACTCATTCTTGTGAAAACGAACGAGAACGGAAAAAGTGTTTGGGTGTGCAAGGGACACAATTGTGGTGGTGAGCTTTGAAGGCTTTGGTGTGGAAGAATTTCACTGGCAGCGAGCCCTGACCTCAACCGTATTATACACCAACTCAAAGAAAACCACAAATAATAACCAATAAAATGGAGGTACTTTGTTTTGACTTTAGACAAATTTACTTTAAATTGGTTTCATTTAGTATAAGTGATGTCAGGCAGACTTTTCCTTGTTTTCTTTTAATTTTATATGTAAGATGGCATAGTTGTTCATTTTTTTTTAAAAACACGTTTTTCTTTGGACTATACCTGACGTCAGACCAAGCTGATTAAATTACTTTTAATGTCTGCTGTCTGGCCTAACTTTTCCCTGTTTTCTTTTATTTATACGTAGTTATCGTTGGATGGAAGAAACAAACGTGAAAAAAATGAAAATACTTTTCTTCAGACATAATGACGTCAGAGTAATTTCATTAACTTTAATTGAATTTCTTAGATGTCATGCCTGGCTTTTTCTTTCTTTTTCAAACATTGTTTATTCATTTAAAACAAAAGTGATTTGGACAGGGAAATTACAAAAAAATATTAAATTAAAATGTAATTGTATTGTGTTAGGCATCAACCAACTTTTTTGCTCTGTTTTAAATTATTTTTGGGATGTTTGGTAGGTATTAGGTCATAACTTTAGGTGGACTTCTTCCACATTGAAGAATTGTATTGTTTGATTATCATCAATCTGTGGATCTATTGATTCATGGAGATGGATTAGGTTAAACTAAGGCTTTTGTGTGTTCGGGAAATGAACACCAAATGCATCCACCCACACTTTCATGGACCTGAATTTTATTTTGTTTTATTCTTGGAAAATCCCTAAGTAAATAAATACAAATAAAAACATTTGGACATACATTACATGCTTTCCATTATTACTTACAGCCATCCACATCTATTTCAGTTATTTAAAGTGTTATTTTTTTAAATATTGAATAGTTTATAGCTTATCCAACCACATTTTATCAACCTTTATTTTAATTGTTCTTTAAAGTTTACATGTTAGTATTGTATTGCGATCAAAATTAAAATAAATAATGGAACAATTGTACATTGTTTTTTTTTTGGACAGTGACAATTCAAGTTGATATATATATATATATATATATATATATATATATATATATATATATATATATATATATATATATATATATATATATATATATATATATATATATATATATATATATATATATATATATATATATATATATATATATATATATATATATATATATATATATATACAATATATATACATATATATATATATACAGTATGTATATATACAGTATATATATATATATATATATATATATATACATATATATATATGTATATATACAGTATATATATATACAGTATATATATATACAGTATTTATATATATATATATATATATATATATATATATATATATATATATATATATATATGTTATTTCATTTTTCACAAGGTTAAGGTCAGGGCTCTGCATTTTCCCCTCACAAACTACTCCAAGCGAGGCCAGCTGTGTCCTGTGCATGCAATGTGTCACGCCGAATGCGTGCGTTTTTCTGGAATATGCAGCTGGGCGTTAATCAAGTGAAGCACGCGCCGCTTATATGCCGTGATGCGTTGTGACAAAGGAGAAAGCTCTTTGATTTCGCACAACAGCAACTTGGCATAATGAAGCGATCATGACTTTACCCTTGCTTCACTTTGGCCCCCGCTATTTATTTACTTGAGAGCATTTCTTCCTGTAACCTCTAGCTGCGGGGTTGGTTTGCTTGATATGTATTTAAATAATAATTAAATAAAAGCGCTACGGGCCGTTGGTTGTGCACATCAGGGAACACTAGCATGCTAGTTGCCACTGGGTTGGAATAATAAGAAGGCCATTTTCACGCCGAAGCAAAATCACCTCTGCTGTCCGTCAGCCTGTCAAGTAGGGACGCTGAGCCACGGCTGAGCTTGTTCGTCTACGTTAAGTCATCGTCTCCTGTTTGACTTTCTGTCCCTTCGTGTTTTCCTCTCGCTTCCTTGCTGTCCCACACGGCTCGTATCAAAGTGAAAGATCACAGAGCAAAAAAAGCTGTCCTGTTGCCGTGCCTGTGTCACACTCGCTCGAAGCTGTTTGGTGCACCTGCGCCGCCTAATGAGATCCAGCGTGGAAGTTATGGCTTTAATACGATAACTGGGACTGATGCGCATACAGGCCAGATACAGTTTGCAGGATTATGCAGCCATTAGAGGGGTGGCGCGGACAATGAAAAAACCCGTAAAATGAAATCCAACCTGGAAAGCATGGCTTCAATAAACTAACTAGAACTGATGGAGCACATCCAGGACAGACACAGTCTGGAGGATTATGGAAAAATTACAGGGGTGCCGCATTGACCACGAAAAAAAAACTGTAAAAGGAAACCCAACATGGAATGTATGGCTTTAATAAGCTAATTAGAATTGATGGAGCGCATACAGGACAGGTGCGGTCTGCAGGATTACATATAAATTGCCGGGGGGTCGCGCATAGGGCATGGAAACCCTGGTAAATGGGATCACACAAAAGAAGTATGTATTTATTAAAACAACGTGAATTGATAGAGCGCGTGCAGAACTGTTGGAGCGCATACAGAACAGACCCGTTTGCAGAATTACTCAAAAATTTACATTTTTACTGACTTTTTTCAGACAAGAGAACCAGTACAATTAAATCAATCGAGGGCATGACTGTTTTAACAAGATCAGTTGAATGTATGCAGTGAATACAGGACAGATACTGTTTGCAGAGTTACACAAAAATGAAAGTGCGTGAAAAAAACCCTGTAAAATGAGATTAAACAGGGGTATATGTATTTGATAAACTACCATTAATTCATGGAGCACATACAAAATTGATGGAGCACATACAGAACAAAGGTTTTTAGGATTATGCAAACATGTACACTCAATGTTTTAGATTGGCAAAACACAAGTCTCTGGTACTATAAGATGAGATCCAACTTAGAAATTATGGCTGTATGGGTGCATACAGGACAAAGATGCAACAATTTACAAAGATATCACATAAAACAGTGGTTCTCAACTTTTTTTCATTCATGTACCCTCTGTGAACATTTTTTTAATTCAAGTACCCCCTATTCAGAGCAAAGCATTTTTGGTTGAAAAAAAAATAGATACAGAAGTAAAATACAGCATTATGTCATCAGTTTCTCCATCCATCCATCCATCATCTCCCGCTTATCCGAGGTCGGGTCGCGGGGGCAGCAGCCTAAGCAGGGAAGCCCAGACTTCCCTATCTCCGGCCACTTCGTCTAGCTCTTCCCGGGGGATCCCGAGGCGTTCCCAGGCCAGCCGGGAGACATAGTCTTCCCAACGTGTCCTGGGTCTTCCCCATGGCCTCCTACCAGCTGGACGTGCCCTAAAGACCCCCCTAGGGAGGCGTTCGGGTGGCATCCTGACCAGATGCCCGAACCACCTCATCTGGCTCCTCTCGATGTGGAGGAGCAGCGGCTTTACGTTGAGCTCCTCCCGGATGGCAGAGCTTCTCACCCTATCTCTAAGGGAGAGCCCCGCCACCCGACGGAGGAGACTCATTTCGGCCGCTTGTACCCGTGATCTTATCCTTTCGGTCATGACCCAAAGCTCATGACCATAGGTGAGGATGGGAACGTAGATCGACCGGTAAATTGAGAGCTTTGCCTTCCGGCTCAGCTCCTTCTTCACCACAACGGATCGATACAACGTCCGCATTACTGAAGACGCCGCACCGATCCGCTTGTCGATCTCACGATACACTCTTCCCCCACTCGTGAACAGGACTCCTAGGTACTTGAACTCCTACACTTGGGGCAGGGTCTCCTCCCCAACCCGGAGATGGCACTCCACCCTTTTCCGAGCGAGAACCATGGACTCGGACTTGGAGGTGCTGATTCTCATTCCGGTCGCTTCACACTCGGCTGCGAACCGATCCAGTGAGAGCTGAAGATCCCGGCCAGATGAAGCCATCAAGACTACATCATCTGCAAAAAGCAGAGACCTAATCCCGTGGCCACCAAACCGGATCCCCTCAACGCCTTGGCTGCGCCTAGAAATTCTGTCCATAAAAGTTATGAACAGAATCGGTGACAAAGGACAGCCTTGGCGGAGTCCAATCCTCACTGGAAACGTGTCCGACTTACTGCCAGCAATGCGGACCAAGCTCTGACACTGATCATACAGGGAGCGGACTGCCACAATAAGACAGTCCGGTACCCCATACTCTCTGAGCACTCCCCACAGGACTTCCCGAGGGACACGGTCGAATGCCTTCTCCAAGTCCACAAAGCACATGTAGACTGGTTGGGCAAACCCCCATGCACCCTCAAAAACCCTGCCGAGAGTATAGAGCTGGTCCACAGTTCCACGACCATGACGAAAGCCACACTGTTCCTCCTGAATCCGAGGTTCGACTATCCGGCGATAGTCATCAGTTTCTGATTTATTAAATTGTATAACAGTGCAAAATATTGCTCATTTGTGGTGGTCTTTCTTGAACTATTTGGAACAAAAAGATATAAAAATAACTAAACACTTGTTGAAAAATAAACAACTCATTTGTTTATAAATAAAGAATTCTACAGACAAGTAACCATCAACTTAAAGTGCCTTATTTGGGGATTGTAATAGAGATCCATCTGGATTCATCAACTTAATTCTAAACATTCCTTCACAAAAAAAGAAATCTTTAACATCAATATTTATGGAACATGTCCACAAAAAGTCTAGCTGTCAACACTGAATATTGCATTATTGCATTTCTTTTCACAGTTTATGAGCTTTCATTCATATTTTGTTGAAGTATTATTCAATAAATATATTTATAAACGATTTTTGAATTGTTGCTATTTTTTAAAAATCTCACGTACCCCTTAGCATACCCTTCAAGTACCCCCAGGGGTAAGCGTATCCCTCTTTGAGGACCACTGACATAGAACATGAAATAACTTGTAAAATGAGCCCAGACGTATGAATTATCATTGTACAAAGCTAACTAGAACGTATGGTGATGTTGACGATCTGTTTCAGACAGCTTCAGCAGGAAGAAGCAATGTTTTTGTTCAATCCTACTTCTTCTCTGTGTGTTTGACTGATTTTTAAATCTCTCCATAACTTACACATCTTCCTCTGTAAAAGAAAGGTAAGTGTTGAAAAAACATCTGAATAGATTTCACTAAGTAAATAATGAGCAAGCACATTGAGACTAAGTTAACATACTGGTCAAAAACTGTTGACTTAACGGCCTCCTGAAATCCACTACTACCCACCACGCAGTCTGATAGTTTATATATCAATGATGAAATATTAACATTGCAACACATGCCAATACGGCCTTTTTAGTTTACTAAATTGCCATTTAAAAAAAAAATAGAAGATTAAAATAAAATAAAAAATAAAAAATCGGTCTTAGCCTAGGCCCTGGAGTGGGGGTGCAGACTGAAGCCAAGGGAAAAAAACAACTCATAGCCATAGAACACATCCCTCTTCCATGTGTGTAAGAGGGAAACATCAAACATCAAAGAACACAGAGGACATTAAAGACATTAAAGCAGCAGATACAACCAGACACTTCTACATACAGCTATGAATAAAAAGTAAAAGAAACATATACACTGTGGTGGCCTCTGCGGTGTTCCACGCCATCGTCCGCTGGGGTGGAGGGAGCATGGCCAGAGACAGGAGCAGACCCAACAAAGTAACCAAGACAGCCGACTACACTCTCGGCCAGTGTCCAGTCCGAATGGATGAGCGAGGATACTTCAAAGGTGACTGAGGTGTCCGACACCTGCTCACCCAGCCAAGACACCGCGAAGCCTCTCCGTCCCAGCGCTCAGTGCTAGCTCCGCAGCCCTGTCCCCTCATCCGCATCTCCTCCAGTCCCTCCAAACAGACTCCGGTGTGGCAGACACCCAGCAGCTGGTCTCCATGGCCAAAAGGCTCCCGGGAGGCAGATCCAGAAGTCCACAAAAAAAGCACCACATAGGTCACAAAAGTGCCACCCCTTGTCACACAGTCCCAAAGGGTCCCGGACCAAAATGCAAAAAAATATCAAGTATGACACATAGAGTGGACCTGCTTCCCCCGTTTAAATAAGAAAATCTCATTTCAGTAGGCCTTTAATTGTACACTTTTTTATTCATTTTGAGGTTTGCAGTGCATGAAGTTTTAACTTCTTGTTGATAGTCAATTAATGCAATGTATTACTTTGTATTGTAGAATATGGCAAAATCTATGGTTTTATTGTAGTGGAGCTCATACAGGACAGTCATTTTAAGTCACAAAGTTTGCAACATAACGCAAAAACTATGTTGTAATCGCACCATTTGTGGTTGTTCCACGTCCTCCATTCACCAAGAAGTGTTCTCTTTGACTTTGTTAATATTAAGTTTTTGTTGAAAGGATTATAAAAATAAAAATAACAAAATAATTGGTTGTAACACTCATAAAAAAAGTAAAACATATAGTAAAATAACAAAAAGAAAATAGTTTTTAATACTAAGCAACACTATTGTTAGTATCTACATCAGTGATTCTTGTAGCACTAGCAATACGTGGATCCATCTAGTCACTTAACTAAATGTTCAAACACAGTGTTGGTGTTTAAACTGTGTGTAATGTTACAGTGGCCAAAAATGTTAAATATACTTGTTAAATAAAACATCTGTACTTTTTTTAATGAATATTTAGGCCGATTACGCTACTGTACTTTAATGTTTTTCAATATGGTGGTACTTGGAGAGCCAAGTGTTTTCTGAGTTGGTACCTGGTGAAAAAAGTTTGAGAAGCACTGATTTAGACACATTCGCATAGACTTCCTGTTGTAGGATTTTCCTGTGATTTGTATAAATATAACTTTTTTTTTGGGCGTAAAGAATAGCAATACTATTATCGTTAAATAAATAACAAAGTATTATTCATAATACGCAACACATATCAAACAACACTGTTACTGTTTTCTTTACATCCATCCATCCATCCATTTTTCTACCGCTTATTCCCTTTCGGGGTTGCGGGGGGCGCTGGCGCCTATCTCAGCTACAATCGGGCGGAAGGCTGGGTACACCCTGGACAAGTCGCCACCTCATCGCAGGGCCAACACAGATAGACAGACAACATTCACACTCACATTCACACATTAGGGCCAATTTAGTGTTGCCAATCAACCTATCCCCAGGTGTACCCGGAGGGAACCCACACAGTCACGGGGAGAACGTGCAAACTCCACACAGAAAGATCCCATGCCTGGATTTGAACCCAGGACTGCAGGAACTTCTTATTGTGAGGCAAACGCACTAACCCCTCTGCCACCGTGAAGCCCTGTTTTCTTTACAATTTCTGATAAAGCTTCTTATCTGGTTTGCTATATTGCGTTTCTCCTGGTGTACCTAATGTTGTGTCCAAGCACTACGTGTGCTGTAAAGTTCTCGCAGCTGTTTTCTGCTTTCCAACGATCGGGTTTCGCAACAGATGATGGAAGCCAAATGCCTTTAGCCAGTTGTATGGGTCGCGACCGGGATCAGTGGCGCTGAAAAGAGGATCAAAATGCTGCCCTTGAACTCCATTTCTTTTTTTTCCTTTAACTTCGCCTTTCTCAAACGTTTTTATCACAGTAAAAAAACTAACGTGTTAAAATACTGTTTAATTTCTATATCAATAAAAAATTAAATATGCAAAATGCGGTCATGACAAATTAGCCACAGAAGTGATGGGAATTAAATTTAAACGTGACCATTTGTTGACATTTCTTACCACCACCAGTGCAGTTATAATTGAGTCCTGCTTGGGCCTCTACTTCTTACGATAACAAAACAAAAGGGTGGGGGGTTGACTTATTCGAGGTGTTATCGTCTGCGTTCAGAGCCTGCCGAGCGCCAAAATAGAGTTTCATGATGAAATAATACTATATCAAGAAATAAAAGGCTTTTTCAAACAACAATTTTGCAACCTGCTGTGGCAAATAGACATCTTCACAAAATGAGTGCAACAAAGTGCTCTCTAAGTGAGAAAAACAAAAGCTATATAGTGTGTCTATAAGCCAATTATACTATATTATATTTTTATCTATTTTCAAAGGTGTTTATAATAATGTGACCTAATTTAGGCTTAAAACCACATACTATTAAGTCTGTTTTTTTATTTATTTAGGAAAACAGGTTTTGTTCCTGTGCAGTTGTCCCTAGCGTTTGGTCTCAGGAGCGCCTTCAGGCGGCAATACTGAAAATGACCACAGTGACAACTTTTAGTCCATTTTTCCTGCTCTTAATTCTTATTCCAGCATTGCCTTTCCTGCATTGCTAGTAGCCCGTGTAACCCCACAATCAACCCCGCTACCTCGCTCTACTCAATCTGCAATTATAGCAAGCTGCTTTGAAGAAGCCAGGCGGAACTAAAATGACTTTTCATGTCCACTATAATGACTGCCATTTGGACGTCGACACGAGGGACAAAGGGGTGGGGGGGAGAAAAGAGTGAAGGAGGGATAGATGGAGGAGGAAAATGGCTGAGGTCACCTCTGTTTCTAGGACCAAAAATATTAGAACACTTGGCTGCTACATACAGTATGTGTTCCAGTCAGACTGTTGCTCCATGAGTTGCATCTGAAAATAGTCGCCTGGTTAACAAACTCACAGCCCTGACCTCAAGTCCATCATAGACACACACAAACATTCCCTAATGTGGCCATGCAGGCCTTTTAATCAACAGTGACAATTTGTGACCATAGTTTTATTTATAGTTATTTTTTAAATGCCAGACCAGGATATTATTCATGTATTCTATGTATTTTAGGCAATTTAAATATGTTTTCTTCTTCCTTAAAATGATAAAACAAACCAAAAACCACATATTTTGGCGTAATGAATTAAATTGTCCTTTGATGATGCCCCAGAATATTGATTTACTGTATGTATTTCTTGTATTTTGTTATTAGACCAAGTATGTTAGTGTGGTCCCGATACCAAAATGTTGGTAACGGTACTTTTCTAAATAAAAGGGACCACAAAACATTGCATTATTGGCTTTATTTTAACCAAAAATTTTAGGGTATATTAAACTTTTTTTTTTTTATTGCAAGTTTGTCCTTAAAGTAGTGAACATACAAGTCACCTTGTCTTTTAGTAGTAATTAAACAAACAAAGAATTTCTGCTGACATATACAGTAACATATTGTGTCATTTGCCATTCTTTTATTTTATCAAAATTATTAAGGTAGAAGTGGATAGGATAGGTCTTTATTGTCATTGCATAAGTACAACAAAACTTTGTTTTCAGCACAAACCTGTTCAAAATTAGACAAACAAACAGTGTACATGGTTACAGGACAGGAACGCTGATGTGTCGCTATAAGGCGCCCCGTAAAAGATGGGAAAAAGGTAAACGCTGGGGAAGGATGAGTAAAAAATATAATCCAGACTGGGCTCCTAAGGGGGCCCAGTCTGGAGTGGGAAAAAAACCACCATAGCAAAACACATATACATATTACAACACACATCTCGAGATATCTAGCAACAAAGGGAAGGTAGTTCAAGGTCATGGTGGTAGGTCGCAGCTCTCAGGCGCTGACCATCCATTCATCACCCCTATGGGATTTGCGTCAAGGGCGTTGGATTAGGGGGGAATGGAGTGTGTATGTGTGTCGTATATTTTTGTGGATGTGCGTGTGTATGTGTGTGTAAGCCCGTAGTGTGTCTCTGTTCCGCGGCCTTGGTGTATTGCAGTCGCTAGTCCAAAGTCGACAACAGGTATGTGTCCATGAGAGACAAGAAGGGAGTTTGTTGTGTCTTCACTGCACTGTCCTTAGGGACAGTCTCAAAGCCAGGGAAACAATCCAAGTTAGAACATTTTTTATGCTGGTGAAAATAAAATTTGCTTTTCACTCTAAATTGTCTATGACTGGTCCTCAAAAATGCGGGGTTGACAGTCCGATGTAACCATAGCAACGCTTACTCCAATCAGCAGATGTCCTGTTGTCATAATTCCGAATAGGTGGATATCTTCACGTCCTTGACAGAAAAGGGTCGCCAAAGAACCAAGCAGGAGAGATAAGGGAGAGAAAGGGGAGGATCGTCCACCCTCGATGTGTGCCAGAGAGAACAATAAAATGAAAAAAATAATCTACTTGTTCATTTACTGTTAATATCTGCTTACTTTTTCTTTTAACATGTTCTATCTGCACTTTTGTTAAAATGAAATAATCATTTATTCTTCTGTTGTTTAGATACTTTACAGTAGTTTTGAATGATACCACACATTTGGGTATCAATTTGATACCACGGCGTTACAGGATCACATATTGTTCATATTCAAAGTCCTCATGTGTCCAGGGACATATGTCCTGAGTTTATAAACATAATATACATTTATAAAAAACAAACAAAGATATTGTGAAGCCAAAATAATATATAGTATCGACTAAATATACTCCTTTACTTGGTATCATTACAGTGTAGTACCGAATATGATTCATTAGCATTGCGGTACTATACTAATATACCTTACTAGTATACCTGTGTGTACAGTATATGTGTATATCCCATTTGTTAATTTGCTATACTTACTATATATATATATATATATATATATATATATATATATATATATATATGTAGGTGTGGGAAAAAATCACAAGACTACTTCATCTCTACAGATCTGTTTCATGAGGGGTTCCCTCAATCATCAGGAGATTTTAATGGAAGCATTCACATACAATGGTTTATATAGGGCACAGAGTGGGTGGGTACAGGCAGGCGTAGGGTGTGGTGATTGGCTCATGTGTTACCTAGGAGGTGTTTCCTTCTGTGGCGGCATGTTGAAATAATTTCACTGCGCTTGTTGAGGGATGATAGATCGGGATGATATATAATAAACAGTTTCTCTTTTAAGCATAGGTTGCATCTTTTATTACCACTGTTGTAAGGTGTGCTGGATGCAAGAATTTGCCATGTTATTGAATATTCAACATTGTTGTCTTTGAGGTTCCAAATGTGTTTGCTGAGTTCTGTAGAATTCTGCAAAGTCTGGTTTCTAAAGGAGGCGTTGTGATTATTCCATCTTGTTTTGAACGCTCCTTCGGTTAATCCTACGTACGTGTCGGATGTGTTAATGTCCTTGCGTATTACCTTTGCTTGGTAAACGACTGATGTCCGTAAGCACCTTCCGTTGAGAGGGCAATCAGGTTTCTTGCGACAGTTACATTCATTATTGGTTTCAGAGTCGTTTAGTCTGGGGGTAGGCAGTTGTTTTGCAATTGCTTTGTTGTGGTTTTAAATGATTTGTTGCATGTTATTCATACAGCTGTAGCTCAATTTAATGTTGTTTTTGTTGAATATTTTTCTTAGGGTGTTGCCTTTGGGGAAGTGTTTGTCGAGCAGAGTGAGGAACTTGCGGCCGATGTTGGTTGAGACGTCTTTGCTGAATGGCGGATTGTACCAGATGATGTTGTTTCGTTTTCTGCTCTTTTTTGGTTGGTTTCCTGGAGTGGGTTCATAGGTGAGGGTGAAGTTGTATCCGCTTTCATCGAGTGCTTTCTGGTACGGGGGGGGTTGCTTGGTCGAATTCAGCTTTGCTAGATGACAGCACCGATAGCCTTTTATTAATTCCGGTAGGTATTCTTTTCGTGGTGGTGGGAGGGTGGTTGCTGTCATGGTGCACGTATTGGAGTGTTGTGTTGGGTTTCGTGAATGGTTGGTAGCTGTTATTTCTCAGGTTGAAAGTGACGTCGAGGAAGTTGACGGTTTGCTTGTTGGCTTCAATTGTGATCCGTAGGCCGTTTTCTTTGAAGATTTGGCATATGCGCTTCTTGGTGTTCTCGCTGCTCCTTGGCGAGGCGCGGCACACTGCCAGTCCGTCATCACGGTAAATACCAAGGTTCAGGTTGAGGCTAGCAAGCTGGGAGAGGAGGAAACTCCCAACGAGCAGCGAGAACACCAAGAAGCGCATATGCCAAATCTTCAAAGAAAACGGCCTACGGATCACAATTGAAGCCAACAAGCAAACCGTCAACTTCCTCGACGTCACTTTCAACCTGAGAAATAACAGCTACCAACCATTCACGAAACCCAACACAACACTCCAATACGTGCACCATGACAGCAACCACCCACCCACCACCACGAAAAGAATACCTACCGGAATTAATAAAAGGCTATCGATGCTGTCATCTAGCAAAGCTGAATTCGACCAAGCAACCCCCCCGTACCAGAAAGCACTCGATGAAAGCGGATACAACTTCACCCTCACCTATGAACCCACTCCAGGAAACCAACCAAAAAAGAGCAGAAAACGAAACAACATCATCTGGTACAATCCGCCATTCAGCAAAGACGTCTCAACCAACATCGGCCGCAAGTTCCTCACTCTGATCGACAAACACTTCCCCAAAGGCAACACCCTAAGAAAGATATTCAACAAGAACAACATTAAATTGAGCTACAGCTGTATGAATAACATGCAACAAATCATTTCAAACCACAACAAAGCAATTGCAAAACAACTGCCTACCCCCAGACTAAACGACTCTGAAACCAATAATGAATGTAACTGTCGCAAGAAACCTGATTGCCCTCTCAACGGAAGGTGCTTACGGACATCAGTCGTTTACCAAGCAAAGGTAATACGCAAGGACATTAACACATCCGACACGTACGTAGGATTAACCGAAGGAGCGTTCAAAACAAGATGGAATAATCACAACGCCTCCTTTAGAAACCAGACTTTGCAGAATTCTACAGAACTCAGCAAACACATTTGGAACCTCAAAGACAACAATGTTGAATATTCAATAACATGGCAAATTCTTGCATCCAGCACACCTTACAACAGTGGTAATAAAAGATGCAACCTATGCTTAAAAGAGAAACTGTTTATTATATATCATCCCGATCTATCATCCCTCAACAAGCGCAGTGAAATTATTTCAACATGCCGCCACAGAAGGAAACACCTCCTAGGTAACACATGAGCCAATCACCACACCCTACGCCTGCCTGTACCCACCCACTCTGTGCCCTATATAAACCATTGTATGTGAATGCTTCCATTAAAATCTCCTGATGATTGAGGGAACCCCTCATGAAACAGATCTGTAGAGATGAAGTAGTCTTGTGATTTTTTCCCACACCTACATATTGCGCTCTACCACGGTATCGAGCACTATTCTCTGGATAATCCAATCAAGATATATATATATTAACCTACTCAGTGGCCTAATGGTTAGAGTGTCCGCCCTGAGATCGGTAGGTTGGGAGTCATACCAAAGACTATAAAAAAATGGGACCCATTACTTCCCTGCTTGGCACTCAGCATCAAGGGTTGGAATTATGGGTTGAATCACTATAAATATTTATATATATATATATATATATATATATATATATATATATATATATATATTAATAATATTAATTATATATTAATAAATATTTAGAGTGGGTTGTTTAGCAACACAATAGAAAGATAAGGGATTTCCCAGAATTATCCTAGTAAATGTGTCTAAAAACATCTGAATCCGTCCCAATGCAATCGCGTTTTTTTTTTTCAACTAGTTTTTTATTTTTCTAGTCCGTCGCTATCAATATCCTCAAACACAAATCTTTCATCCTCGCTCAAATTAATGGGGAAATTGTCGTTTTCTCGGTCCGAATAGCTGTTTTTTTTGGAGGCTCCCATTAAAATCAATGTGGAAATGTGAGGAGCCCCCACACTTGTGACGTCATCGTCTGCGACTTCCGGTAGAGGCAGGGCTTTTTTGTCAGCACCAAAAGTTGCGAACTTTATCGTGGATGTTCTCTACTAAATCCTTTCAGCAAAAATATGGCAATATCGCGAAATGATCAAGTATGACACATAGAATGGATCTGCTATCCCCGTTTAAATAAGAAAATCTCATTTCAGTAGGCCTTTAACTGTGATATGAACACGCAAGTGAAGCACCACCCACCTCAGAGCGACGCGCGCAGCAGGTATTTTCTGTAGCGATGTCCCGTCACACGGCGAAAAAATCCTTTCTTGTCGAAAGAACAACTTGCCATAGCTTTGAACCTGACAATTCCATAATGTAGCCTTTCCTCTGTCTTTTTCTGTACTGCTTGTGGCTCATCAGTAGAAAGAGGGATGCAGCCAAGTTTTCCCCGCTACGGCACAGCCCGAGGGTCAGAAACGAAGGGTTCGCTTTAATCAGCCGTAAAAAAAATGAGTGCTGTTATCCATATTTTTAGTTAACGCGTGTTTATCGCGTTAACTTTGAAAGCCCTGATATTTACTGCAAATGCTAACGTTTTGCTTGAGATTTCAGTTGTATTTGGCAAACGTTTCAGTAAATCCCAGATTTGTGCTTTTAATGTATAGTTCTTTATCTTACCCACACCACATACTTCATAGTGAAATTGTGTTGATGCCAAATGGTAAATGGTACAGAATAGCAACATACAAACTCAACAGGTATAGATTTTCCTTTGTCCCACTGGCAATCGAAGCACTTAACAGAAAACTACTGTAATAACCGGATGCAATAATGAGTGCAATATTGGGATAGTGCAATTTCGGGGAGGAGTGTAATGTGTGATCTCATAACCAACTGATATACCTGCGCACTGTTCACTGCCGTCACTGTATTGTCGGATGAACTCTATGTATGTATGTATGTATGTATATATGTCTGTATGTATGTATGTATGTATGTCTGTATGTATGTATGTATGTATGTATGTATGTATGTATGTATGTATGTATGAATGAATGTATGTATGTATGTATGTAAAATGCTGTGTCTTGATGTCCAAGACAAATTTCTCCTCGGAGACAATAAAGCTAATTATTATTATTATTATTATTAACTCACTACCTTAGTCATATTACCACTGTTCTGTTTTGAATATAAAACACATTTAATTCCAAATCACACCTTTGTCATCCAGCTGTTGATTAGTTCTATCTGTGATATTTTTGCGATGATTGTTCTCGGTTGTGCTTGCCATTTTGTAACTTATTGTCATCATTTCGATAGATTTTATTCTAACTATTTTTGCTTTATTGAACTATGAAAATCAGCAAATAACACTGCACAATGTTGGCAACTTGGCACCTGCTGAACCTGTTGGCTACATCCAGTCAAGACTGCAACAGTTTTTAAAAATATGACGTCAGAACGGGTGGTGTCTTGCGTACTTGTATTTTTTTATGACTGTGTAGCTGAGTCTCCTGGGTTCGCATATTTTGTGTACCTATTTAATAAAATAATAAATGGGAGTCATTAGAGCAGGTCTGGTCGCCACCACTTCTGTAATTATATCCCTCTACACACCTTCTCCCACAACCACACTCAGAAATGTTATGTCACAGCCCTACGGCAACCCTGGAGGGACACCCTGAACTGTTTGTTACAACTGTATTTTTTTTTTTAATTGACATTTTGGTAACTTTTGTTTCCACTATTTGTTCTGCTTCACCTCATTTACCCAGTCTGGGTTCCTTTAGCCAGCAAGCTTAGACGCTCTCACTGGATTACGGGATGAATTGGGTCAAAAGTGGCGCCGTATATCTCCACTCCCAAGGGTGGGCCGCCGCTGCCAGAGGTCTGCAGGCTTGGAGTGCCATCACCTGGACGTAGCAGATGGCTATCTTTTTTTTTCTCGCTTAATGAATCCAGGCAGTCATGGAAGAGAGGCTGAAGTGTTGGTAATCTATTATTTAGAGGCTAGCTGTGGGAGGGGAGGGAGTGTGGTCCCAGGAATTTCATGCATGTTTTTGGCAGGACAAATGCCAGTGAGCTCCCCCCCGCTCTCCTGGGAGGTACTCAAAGCTCAATGTGGGAAAAGAAATGAGCGGATAATAGACTTTAATGTGCCTTTCACTGTTTAAACTTCACCAAGACTCCACAAATAGCCTCCCTTAAACTACATCGTTTGCCTTTAATAGCATGTATGTCATTTTAAAAATAGCATTATACAGCCAAATCAACTGCCACAAACAAAAAAAGTGGCGGTAATCAAAACTACAACTAAGAAGCATGTTTCAATTAAACAGGTGGTGTGTATTAGGTATGATACTTACAGTACAAACACTGTGTAGGGCTTACAAAAGACAAAACGGTCACATCCAACTTAATGGCAAAGACTACTTCCTGACTGTGGCAACACAACTCGGACAAAGTGAAATTAATACATGCTTGCAAATGAGACTCAAAAGTGGAAGAAAACAAGCTAAAAAAAAGCATAACTGGGAAGCACAGTTTTTTTTTATCAGCTCAGTGTTAAACGTTAATTAGGGTTAAATTATATTTGGTATTCAACAAATTAACATTTATTGGTTGATTGGCAACACTAAATTGGCCCTAGTGTGTGAATGTGAGTGTGAATTTTGTCTGTGTATCTGTGTTGGCCTTGCGATGAGGTAGCGACTTGTCCAGGGCGTACACCGCCTTCCGCCCGATTGTAGCAGATATAGGCACCAGTGCCCCCCGCGACCCCGAAAGGGAATAAGCGGTAGACATTGGATGGATAGACCACACACAAAGGTACCAAAAATTTGTACTGGGAATCAGTACCATGTCGGTTCAAATGTGAAAGTACCCTTTCCTATTGATGACACAAATAAAATGTTGTCCGTGTTGACTTTGTCCACTTTTTACAAAAGTAATATTCTGGAAAAGAATGGACTTTAGACTGTTTAGCACAATATTATTACAATTGTTTTTTTCTCTTTTGTTGTACATCGCTCCAATGTTATGACATTATGATGTATTAAAATCAACAAACCAAGTTACGAAACGTCCCTTCCCCCTTTGGAAGTTGTCTATATTTGGACTCTGCTATTCCAAATCCACTAGCAACAGTTAAAGATACATGAGCCATTTTAGCCTTGTACTTGGGTTACTCTCAAAACAACATTCATGTGGACAAAGATAGCACGAATGATATCGGCACGGTGTTCCCGAATGTAACCGAACTGGTGATCTAGAAAGGATGCACTCTATGAAAAGTACTGTACTCTACGTTCCCAAGGACCCTGGACAAGGGATTTAACGCAGACGCTATCTTGTCCTTGCATGTATTTCTCTTCCATGGATGCTGGGGTTAACATTCCGAGAGTGCCGCTGTAAAAGGACACCTTGGCTTTTATGCCAGACGAAAGGAAAATTGGGAATGCGACTTATGTTCCATAACCCTGAAGCCACAAATGCAGGACTACTGAGGTTGACAGCAGGAATGTGGACAGACGGAGAACGGACTGTCGACAGGGTCCAATGCAGGAAAGAGCAGTATAAAGTCCGGTCATGGTGGGATATGTTTAACAATTTTTTAGCGGACATTTTTTTGTGATTCACAAATTCAGACCAACGTGTTCTACTTTGTGACATACTTTTGGTGACTGGAGCACTTTGGCCTCAATTGTACTGTATTGTTTGAATAAAACAATTGGGCTTCACGGTGGGAGAGGGGTTAGTGCGTCTGCCTCACAATACGAAGGTCCTGTATTCCTGGGTTCAATCCCAGGCTCAGGATCTTTCTGTGTGGAGTTTGCATGTTCTCCCCGTGAATGCGTGGGTTCCCTCCGGGTACTCCGGCTTCCTCCCACTTCCATAGACATGCAACACTAAATTGGCCCTAGTGTGTGAATGTGAGTGTGAATGTTGTCTGTCTATCTGTGTTGGCCCTGCGATAAGATGGCGACTTGTCCAGGGTGTACACCGCCTTCCGCCCAATTGTAGCTGAGATAGGCGCCAGCCCCCCCCCCCCCCCCGCGACCCCAAAAGGGAATAAGCGGTAGATAATGGATGGAAAAACAATACAGTACTATTCTATGTTCCGGCATCTTTGTTAGATCCTTGCCTAAATTGAATGCTAAGATAGTATTTTGGTAATCTGTGTTTTCATTTTTTTTTTCCATAAAACCCATTTATTTCTGCACTTCTGCATTTTTCTTATCTTTTACCATAACAACTATTAGCAAGTTAGCATGCTGCCAACTAAATGGAGTGCACAATGCATGGGGCCTTGATCCAAACCAAAAATAGGGAACCTATGGCTTGCGAGCCAGATGTGGCTCTTTTGATGACTGCATCTGGCTCTCGGATAAATCTGAGCTGAACTGCTTAACACAATAAGTAATGAATAATTCCACTTGTAATCACAGTGTTGAAAATAATGTTAAAAATATAAAAATGCTCATGCATTTGAATCCATCCATCCTTTTTCTACCGCACCTGTTCAAGAAGTTGCCTTAAGGGTAAGAAATAATTAATGTATTATTGGTTAGTGTAGGGCTAGCCCTCTTGGGGGTTCTTCAACAAGGCCCAGGTGGGCCATTTACACACCTGTTGCTGATTTTGAGGCCGGTCCTGGCAACACCCCGCTTCGCTGCAGACCCGGAGGCCACGCCCCCTTCTAAGTTAGCTTCAGAATAACGTTATTACAAAGAATAAGAGACCTATTTTACTCTAGAAATGTTGGTCTTACTTAAAAATGTACACTTTTAGTTGTGTTCAGTGTTAAAAATATATTATATGGCTCTTACTTAAATACATTTTAAAATATTTGGCTTCTTGGCTCTCTTAGCCAAAAAGGTTCCCGACCCCTGACCTAAACCATATCAGACAAAGCAGACCAAGATGTTTATTTCATTTTTTAATTGGTTCTTTTTAATTGTATTAAAATAAAAACAACAAAGCCTTCTCAGTGGCCTTGTGGTTAGAGTGTCCGCCCTGAGATCGGTAGGTCATGAGTTCAAACCCTGGCCGAGTCACACCAAAGACTATAAATATGGGACCCATTACCTTTCTGTTTGGCACTTAGCATCAAGGGTTGGAATTGAGGGTTAAATCACCAAAATGATTCCCGAGCGCGGCCGCCGCTGCTGCTCACTGCTCTCTTCCCCTCCCAGGGGGTGGGACAAGAGGACGGGTCAAATGCAGAGGGCGATTTCACCACACCTAGTCTGTGTGTGACTATCAGTGGTACTTTTAACTTTACAACTTAACAATGTAATTCAAGATGTTGTATCTAATGCTTGTAATTGATTTTCATTGGGGTTAAAGTCATAAGGCAATAACTCATGTTTTATTTATTGATTTGTATGTATTGTATATTAATGTAGCTAATTATTTTTATTTTATCTTATTAGGTCAGGGGGTATTACTAATGTATTTATGTGTATCGATTATGTATTAATCTTTCTACTACAAACATTTATTCGGGATAGAGTTTTCATTATCTTTGATTTTACTTTCTTCTTAAATTCTAAATCATTGAGTGACATAAAACATGTTTAAAAAAAAAAAAAGAAAATCTACATCTTCACCCAAAAAGTAACTCGGCGGGAGCGTGAGACGATTATCTTCGGAAATTAGCTTGCTCGTTTAAAAGCGGCGTTGGATGCAGATGCCGCCGTTCAATGGGAGCCCATTATTCCAAACGACTCTCATTAAAGCCTCAGTGAAATAAAGCAAGCTAGAGGGGGTTGAAGGGGGAAGCGGTGATATAAAATCTTTAGAGGCGGCTGTGCGGAACCCGGTAACGCCGTCTTCATTAACTGACGTCAGGAAGTGAAAAGGCAGCTGATTTTCTTCCCTCTTCAAAAAATAAACGCACACGGAGGTTATCTGACTTTTGCGCTCAAAGCCGGGGAAGCTTACAATACCGTCTGAGCTTAATGACGGAGTGCATCAGAATACTTAACGAAGTTGAGCATGAGTCATTGCTGCACCGTAACATTCTCTATTTGAATGCAAGAAGCGCTTATGGATTGCCAGCAACACATCTTCCAGCTGACCTAGATGTGCCTCATGTTTGCCTTTGCTCATCTATCGTTTTACTACTGCATCTACGAAAGCATCTACTATATTAGAGTTTCCTAACCACATCCATTCTTGGGTTGCGAGCGACAGGGCCACCAAAAAACATCTGTTACTCAGCTGTGGTTCGTATGGTACTCAGTTGTAATACACTTTTCAACCACTTGTGGACAATTAAATGATAAATGGGTTGTACTTGTATAGCGCTTTTCTACCTTCAAGGTACTCAAAGCGCTTTGACACTACTTCCACATTTACCCATTCACACACACATTCACACACTGATGGAGGGAGCTGCCATGCAAGGCGCTAACCAGCACCCATCAGGAGCAAGGGTGAAGTGTCTTGCTCAGGACACAACGGACGTGACGAGGTTGGTACTAGGTGGGGATTGAACCAGGGACCCTCGGGTTAGGCGCAGCCACTCTTCCACTGCGCCACGCCGTCCCTACAATCTTAAACAAACAGAAAACATCTGTTGCTTAAGTCATTAAAAAGTTTCTTAGGCGGGAAAAATATGATGTAAATCAGTATTTTCATCTTCACTTTAATGTTATTGACAGTTTAAGAAATATATTCATTATTTATTTACTTTATCTATTTCAGGACAACATAATTACCGTATTTTTCGGATTATAAATCGCTCCGGAGTATATGTCGCACCGTCCGAAAATGCATAATAAAGAAGGAAAAAAACATATATACGTCGCACTGGAGTATAAGTCGCATTTTTGGGGGACATTTGTTTGATAAAATCCAACACCAAGAATAGACATTTGAAAGGCAATTTAAAATAAATAAAGAATAGTGAACAACAGGCTGAATAAGTGTACGTTATATGACGCATAAATAACCAACTGAGAAGGTGCCTGGTATGTTAACGTAACATATTATGGTAAGAGTCATTCTAATAACTGTAACATATAGAACATGCTATACGTTTACCAAACAATCTGTCACTCCTAATCGATAAATCCGATGAAATCTTCTTCCTCGATGTCGCTTCCAAACAACTCTGCCAACTCCAAAGGTATGCGCCGTTTCCTCTTGTCGTTTTCTGCTGCATATTTCACTACGTCCAGCTTGTAATCTGCAGTACATGATTTCCTTTTAGGTGCCATTTTTGTTCAGCCCTTCTCAGTTTTTATAAGTTACCGCCAATGTTAAAATAATCCATCTTGATAGCTACGTCAGTAGCATATAGCAGTTAGCATCCCATGACCCACAATGCACTTCTGCCATAACCCGCCCCCGCCGAATTCTTATTGGTTGACGCGTGTGTGACGATTGCTGACATTTTCTTGGTCTCTTCCGCGAATGAGATAAATAATATTATTTGATATTTTACGGTAATGTGTTAATAATTTGACACATAAATCGCTCTGGAGTATATGTCGCACCCCCGGCCAAACTATGAAAAAAACTGCGACTTATAATTCGAAAAATACGGTATATGTAAATGTGTTTTTTTGTCAGTCATTTATGTATTTGGTTCGCTATTTACTGCGATGAGGTGGCGACTTGTCCAGGGTGTACCCCGCCTTCCGCCCGATTGTAGCTGAGATAGGTTCCAGCACCCCCAGCGACCTCGAAGGCAATAAGCGGTAGAAATGGATGGATGGATGGTTCGCTATTTAGTCATCTAATCAGCCTGACTTAAGCCTAAGGTTTATGTGTTAAATAAATAATCTTTGTGATTAACACACAGTTTCATATTATTTGACAAGGTTGTAAAGTTACATATAATTAATATCCATCCATCCATCCATTTTCTACCGCTTATTCCCTTTTGGGGTCGCGGGGGGCGCTGGCGCCTATCTCAGCTATAATCGGGCGGAAGGCGGGGTACACCCTGGACAAGTCGCCACCTCATCGCAGGGCCAACACAGATAGACAGACAACATTCACACTCACATTCACACACTAGGGCCAATTTAGTGTTGCCAATCAACCTATCCCCAGGTGCATGTCTTTGGAAGTGGGAGGAAGCCGGAGTACCCACACATTCACGGGGAGAACATGCAAACTCCACACAGAAAGATCCCGAGCCTGGATTTGAACCCAGGACTGCAGGACCTTCGTATTGTGAGGCAGACGCACTAACCCCTCTGCCACCGTGAAGCCCTATATAATTATTAAATATAATTAAAATTTAAATGACCAATTCAGTGTTTTAATATTTGAACGGGCCCCTGTGTAGTGGAAAAGTTGTGCCCCGAGATCAAATAGGTAAAGAACACCTACACTATAGCATCGTGTTTACGAGATTACAGATCATACTATCTTTTTTTATCTCCAGCACCTACTATAGCATAGTTTTACTATAGGGTCTACTGCTGCATCTTTTTAATTATAGCATCTACTTTTGTATGTGTTTTTTACTAACTAGATCACAAAGGCCGTGAACAATGTTGCTACTTCATTTAGCTGAAAAATGCGGATTACCCCAAAAAAATTTCAAAATCATAAACATTATGAAAGCATATATGTATACAGGGATGGGAATTTTCCGCGGATCTGCGGAATTCCGCCGATTTTGGCGCCGCCGGTCATTTATATAATATAATGCCAATGTGTGAAGGCACCAGATTGGCTAGCTCTACAATCAGCTGACGACATCAACCAATGACATTGCTTCTTATAGGCGTCTGCACGCGTCGTTTGCCGACAATATCTAGTCCCTGATCCTCAATTATTGTGAGCGTTTCTGAACTCGTATTCTTTTAATATTATATATTATATAATTCGTTATAATAGAAGAGAACGAGATGGCGCCGGTGTGTCTGGTTTGCCGCTTGCCTCTGAGCATTACTGTCTGTTTTGTGGTTATTTTGACGTGTGTTTTGAGGACCATCGACTCACTTCTAGTGTATTAGCGCCAGGAGTTGTTGAGGATAGGGGAGTCAGTACGGTGAACTTTACAATGCAAGAGACTCGGATTCATTTTTCCGTGCTAATGCTAACCTACCCGAGTGCTTCCGTCAGGTGAAATCGCCGCTGCCCAGGAAGCGGAAACGCCGAGGAGTGCGATACGGCCGACTGGTAAAAGTGAAAGCTTGGTTGGCACATCCTGACGCGGTGAAGATCTCTGCACTTCGCCTGGAGTACAGCGACTGTTTTGGTCGCTATTTGTCGCGGCGGGCGCTTCAACTGGTCGGCGGGACAGCGGGAGGATCCCTGCGCACTGCGCCCTCGTCCCTCATCTCACCGGGGCTCAATGTCCTTGCTTATATTGCAAGGACATTGTAAACTATGGATCTCGGGGAAAGGTGGCGCTCTTTGACCACGCAAAATCGGCAAGGGATCTAAGTAAAGTAACTTTACGGAGAAGTAATTTTTCACTGCGATCTGCCTTCAGGCTGAAGTCAAACATCGTCACAAATGCTTTCGAAGCCTCCCACCTACGACAGACGAGTCCATTCAGAGGTGCAATACACAATCTTATGTATTTCAAAATATTTAATATTTTGAATTCTGGTTAATCCATTTGTAGGCGTATTTTTGTCTATAATCCAAACGTGTGCAAGAATTTGATGTGTGTAAACTTCTATACATAAATTTCATGACATGATATTTTTTATGAAAATATTTGCTAATAAATGTGAAATTTTGGTCAGGAGAATATTGTTATATCTTGACTCAAAATAGCAGGAAATGCATCCTAAGCTAACATAGATTTCAAAATGTTTCTGGGGGGGCATGCCCCCAGATCCCCCTAGCAGGCATGCGCTCGGGTGCGGTGTTTTAGGATTAAAAAGTTTACAGCTGATTTTGTAAATCTTCATTCCCATCCCTGTTTATATACTTTTTGAGACAATGAGCTATTTTTAAAAGTTCTTCCGTTAGTCCCAAATTTCTGTATTTGTTTTCTTTCTTTTTTCTGTAATGAGGAAAAGTTATTCAGGTGAAACTGAGGCATTCTCATTTCACTGCACCTTTTAAAGATCCCCTTTTGGGGTCGCAACATCGGTGTTTCAAGAGCAGTAGTTGGAGTATTGATTCCCAATAAAGTCATTAATTATGCACTGAGAGGATTTCCTGCACAGACACAACAATGTGTTCTTGTCAAAACAAGACGTCAAGATTTGCTTTTGCCGTTTTCAGTTTGACCCTTTTAAAGTCCATTGACTGACAAATAAAACGTTTGCTTAGTATACTTGAATGTAACCAGGGACAATTAGGTTAATACACATATTGGAGTGGATTCATCAAAATGAAATAACGTGAACTGTCACTGGGATGATTAGGATTACATTTACTCAAAGGAAAATGGTACTTTTTTTTACAATCGCTACAATATTGTGAGACAAGAACACAAGCCTCTCTCCTTTCTGTGTTCTCAATAGTAAAAAAAACTGTTAACACAAGGCAACTACAGTAACATTTCAGGTAGTGAGGAAAAAACCTCTGTCAACTTTGATATATCGTACATGCTGTTACCATGGAGTTTTGATTGATTGATTGAAGCTTTTATTAGTAGATTGCGCATTTCAGTACATATTCCATACAATTGAACACTTAATGGTAACACCCGAATAAGTTTTTCAACTTGTTTAAGTTGGGGTCCACGTAAATCAATCCATGGTCCAAATATATAAAATCATCATAATACAGTCATCACACAAGTTAATCATCAGAGTATATACATTGAATTATTTACATTATTTATAATCCGGGGGGTGGGGAATTAGGTTTGTTTGATATCAGCACTTCCGTCATCAACAATTGCATCATCAGAGAAATGAACATTGAAACAGTGTAGGTCTGACTTAGGATATGTACGGCGGGCAGAGTACATAGTGAGTTCAGATAGCATAAGAACAAGTATATACATTAGAAATACATTTGATTATTTACATATTGTTATTTATAATCCGGGGAGATGGGATGTGGAGGGGGGAGGGTGTTAGTAAAGGGTTGAAGTTGCCCGGAGGTGTTGTTTTAGTGCGGTTTTGAAGGAGGATAGAGATGCACTTTCTTTAACACCTGTTGGGAGTGCATTCCACATTGATGTGGCATACCTGGAGAATGAGTTTAGAATTTTCTTCGATCGGAATCCTAGTTTAACATGGTTTGTGGAGCTCCCCCTGGTGTTGTGGTTATGGTGGTCATTTACGTTATGGAAGTAGTTTGACATGTACTTCGGTATCAGGGAGGTGTAGCAGATTTATTAGACGAGGCTCAGTGCAAGTTGTTTTACTCTGTCCTCCACCCTGACCCGACCCACTTTAGAGAAGTGGGTTGGATTGAGGTTTGATCTGGCGTGGAGGTCTAAATGTACCCTGACTAGCTTGTTCTGGGATGTTTCGAGTCTAGATTTGAGGGTTTTGGAGGTACTGGGGTACCAGAAGGTGCAAGCGTAATCGAAAAAGGGTTGAACGAGAGTTCCCGCTAGAATTTTTGTGGTGCTTTTGTTGACCAGAGAGGAGATTCTGTAGAGGAATCTCATTCTTTGGTTGACCTTTTTGATTAATTTGGTTGCCATTTTATCACAGGAAAGATTAGCCTCTAGAATGGAACCTAGGTAGGTGACCTCATCTCTCCTGGTGATAACAATGTCACCCACTTTTACAGTGAAGTCACTGACTTTCTTTGGATTGTAACATGTATTATTTACTGTATTTCATCATTTTGTCCTTTTAAGAATTATCACAACTGCTTTCCTGGGCGCACTGATTTCACAGTGCGCATAGCAACAAACACTACTTTTGTCAACAAAATCTACAACTACCAAAAATCATGGCTGACTTTGTGAGAGCCAACGATGACTAATTTGGGACAAATGATGATCCAGAAACTCACCTTTCTCAGCCTTAATATATGGATGACGAGCTAAAAGTTCTAGAAGCTAAGTGCTAAGCAGATCCAGCTAGTGCTCATATTCCGTCCAATGACTTCTTTCCGGAAGTGAAAATCAGTGGTGGTCAACCAAGCCAAGAAGGCTGTTGTACAGCAAGCAGCGAGGACAAAAGAGGCTTAAATCTTCCTGTAAAATGCAGACATACGCAGTAAATCTAACTATTCAATGGAATAGATCCCTATACTTGATATAAAAAAGATTGATATCAAGGATTATTTGTTGGTTGCTTTTTCGAGACATATCGAACTATTGTGCTCCAGACGCCATTCTACCCGAAAAAACTGATGTAAACTTGGAAAAGCATAGAGGTCTACAACTTATTAGTGTGTGGCTGGGTCAAGGAAATTGTTATCAAGACTCTACTGCATGAATATGCGTAGTTTTTGCTCAGGTAAGGTTGCATTTCATGGTTCACCTTTGCGTCTACTGCCATGTTTGTTGCTGTTGTACGCTCGGTTTACAACTACCGTGTTTTCCCCGTCTTTATCAAAATATAACTATAGATGTCAAAGTTGTGTATGTGCAAAGCTTTACTCATGATTGTTGCCTTTGGTAAAATATTTTTGGTTTTGCTCACATTTGCTTACTTTTATTTAGACTTGCTGAGCTGGTGCTTTTTGAAACACTGGTAGCAAATGTGTTTAAGAAAGACAAATTACAACATGTGCTTATTTGGACTGGAGTGTGAGCTGCATGCTTTTCTTTTCGTTTTGTAAAATCTTGCACTCTTCCTCCCTTTTTAATTAACTCTCGAGGAACTCTGAAGAAACGTTAATCTTCTACGCCCTTTGAACGATACAGCCGAAAACAACACAAGCATAGGGCATTTTTTTCTTCGAGAAAGGCTAAATGCCGCCAAGTACCCACAGAAAACAGAGCTAGCTTGACCACCACCAGTATGTATTGGGCAGGACTTGAGCCGGATGTGACGCCAGTAATATCCCAGCAATAGTGACACACTAAGTCCTCATGTAGCACTTTGCAAAGTACTAAACAAGAACATAACAAAACAGTCACCTAGAATTTCCCCTGTCACTGGGATGCCGATTGATGTGGCGGTTGTATCTTTCAGCACGCGAGTTGTGCTCCCTATTTAGTTGGTAAATTCAGCTCACTCCTCAGATAAAACATTCTGAGAGGAAACTAGCATCCTGACACATCTTGTAGCGATGTTGATGGTTTGAGAGCCAGTATCACTGATTTAGTCAGTCTGGACTTTTCGCTGGTAGCGTGTCAAATTTCAAATTTGCAACCTTTTTCGAACTCAAATGTGATAACAATGTTGCTATAGCTTAGTTAATGTACTAGCATTTGAATGGAGCATTGTTGGCATGTATTTTTTTTTTTTTCAGGAGTGCATAATAGGCGAAATAGTAGAATCTCCATTAACTGCATTGTTAGCCGACTCATTCCAACAGTTACGTACTATATAAACTGCACAGAAAATTGAAGGACGTGTCAAAGTTTCAGAAAAGGTACAGTTGTCCTTGAAAAAGTATACATACATTGATTCACAGTGATTGAGAGCACCTCTTGTGTTAAAGAGCTTTTTGAGGCACGTCACTGTTTTGTGTCCATTGATAATAGTCTATTGTGTCTCTGTCGTTCTGTGACTTGTTTACCCAAGTGTAAACTTCAAATTGATCCTGAAGGAGGTTTGAAACTGTCTAGATGTTGCACAGTCTCTTGGGTACTTTGATGGAATAGGGTATATTGATAACAATAATAATGACTGATCTGTCTGATAGTATGGAAGATCTTTGACTTGTTTGCAGTGGGTCCTTAAAAACGTCAGAGTGCTTATGTATAATAGAGGCTTTTATACTTGTGTTTTTGTTGATGGTTCTTTAAAACCGCAGAGCTCCTTCTATCATATTGAAGATATTTGACAGGAATTTGGTCTTTACCCAATGCAAACATGTCTTGTTTTGTGTTGGAACAAACAAGGTTCTTGCAAAACAGTATCGGTCATACGATGGATCTTTGGTGTTTTTGCAGGAGGTCCTTAAAAACAGCAGAGTCCCTCTATCTCATAGAGCAGGGCCAATAAGTTGTGTTGTTTAGGGTTTTGTTCTGTCAAATTTAGCTGCTTCTTTGAAAAAAAAACTACCAGTGAGTTTCTCACGCTGTAATTGTATACATGCTTACTGTCCGATTATATACATTGTGAACTTTGCTACACTGTAATTGTCTCCATGCTTGCTGGTCAGAAGATAGAATGAAAGAAACATCACTTAAAATCAATACTTACTTGTACAAGAGGCAACTTTGTTTTGGACGAGGCAAATATTTGAAATATTCGCGTTTTTGCGACTCTTCAGTAGTGTTGGGGGGCAGACATCAACAGGTAGCCAATTAGAGGGTAGCTTTCCATATTTAATTGATATTCACATCACCCTTTTTTAAGCTTCCACATTATTTAATGGCAAATCTGCTAAATTAATTTATATATATGGAACATGACATTCTTCACTACTTAATATACGCAAAACTCCTCACTTATGGTGCTGCTGAACGTTAAAAATCGCTGTCTTTGGCCTGTGGCCCTTTGGCACATTTTCACTTTGGCTCTTGGCGTTAGAAAGTGTGTGCTCTCCTAGTATAGAGGATCTTTGACTGCCATTTTTGTAGTAGGTGGGCAAACACCAATCCAACGCCCAGGAGAGTGCTTTATGAATCAATACATGGCCATTTAAGATCATACTCAGTGGTCATCGATGATCTGTCAAGGTGGTCTGAATGGCACAGCTGAGGGGAAGAAAATCAAGAACATTGCCTGCATTCAAAACAAATAATGGCTAACTTAGCAAATAGCAAATCAATACAGTGTTCTTTATTGAGCTTTCATGCTTGACAAGAGGCTGGCTGGCACCCAGCCTGATACACTGTGTCCCTCTTTTGTTTGCTTTGTGTCAAGACAGAGAATAACGTTTTCTACACTAGACATACACCGACTCCATGTAGAGAGAAATATAATAAAAAGATAAATACATTTAAAAAAAAAACATCTAGTACCCTGTGGTTTGAACGGGTCTGAATAAACAACCCTAAACACTGTCACAATAAAGCCAAAGATCCTCTACAACACAGGAGCACTATATTCATTTTAAGTACTAAATTAGTCAAAAGGGAGTGTGGGTTGATCGCATGGTATTTAACAAATATAGATGTTTCTGCAGATTTGAAGTTTTGGAACTTTGCCACAGAGGAAAAGTACCATAACATGACAAATGAGAAATGTGCCACCTCCTCAACATCATGATTTGGCTCCACTTATTTATGTGTGTCAGCTTTTTTCCCACATGAAGAATATTAAGTCCAGATAACGTTCCATCATGACTGATGATCATTTGGGAGTGTGCTAGACGCGGACTATCAGCAGCTACTGTGCATCCCTGCCAGATCCCATTCACTGCAAGTCATCACAGTTAGGTCATGATGTGGAGTTGTGTTATGAAATATGGATTAAAGCAGTAAAGCAAAGTACACCAACAGATATTGCATATTGTGTACAATATAAAAATACTCAAAATATTTTATATCAAATACGTGTATGTTAGGGATGTCCCAATTGACATTCTTGAACCATGATTGGATTATTTGGCCTCAGGTCGGTTCCGATTTCGAGTCCCAATAGATTATAAAACTACAAATGTTTTATATCGAGAACAGTAACTAAAGTAAACACAAAAACAAATCTTTATGAAGCATGTCTAAAATTATTTTGAATGCGCTAGTATTGTTATAAATCAAATAATGTGTTATTTTGTGGTATTGAATTCCTCATGCATTTTTTTAACAGAATAAAGTGGCAATAACAAAATCAAAAACTACTACTCGCTCCCATTTAAATCATTTGAGTTTTCCCCTAAATACCTTTCTGTATCCAGAGACTTACTTCCTGGGTTTGTAAACAATAACTAAAACAACCCAAAAATAATGTTGTAGTACTAAGAACAAGGAAACGAAAATATTGTTCCAATTACCATATATTTCAGACTATAAACCACTACTTTTTTCCCAATCTTTGAACGCTGCGGTTTATACAAAAGTGCGGCTAATCTGTGGATTTTCGTCGCTAACGGCTAAATTATGGAATGGATTAAGCAAAGAAATCAAACGAGGCACTACCTAAATGATCCACTTTAAGAAACTGTTCAAAGTGCAATGAAGAAAAATCTTGATAAACATTGTGAACCTTATTAAAAGAGGAGAAAATGATATTTATCTCATCAAGGAAGAATACAGACATCAATGACTTTTCTATTTTGTTTGATCATCCGATGTATTGCCTTGTTACAGGTGTTGTTTGGAAATAATTAATGTATGTAAATAAGAATTTACAAAATGTAAATATCTCATTTCACAACACACCAGTATATATCTGCAATTTATATCTGCAGCTAATATATGAAAAAAAAAAAAGTTTTTCTTCTGGAATATAGAGGGTGCGGCTTATATATCGGTCCGGCTAATAGTCTGGAAAATACGGTACATTAGTATTGTTTGTATACTGATACTACTACTCACTATCGATATTATCGACATCTGGATCAATGACCCCCTAGCTTCTTTTGTCATCCTGCTTGGTGTGTGTGAGTGTAGCATGCCGAGCTATTTCTGTTCCTGTAGTCTTCCAGTGATAATCAATCAATATTTATTTATATAGCCCTACATCAAAAGTGTCTCAAAGGGCTGCACAAGCCACAACAACATCCGCGGTACAGAGCCCACATAAGGGCAAGGAAAAACTCACCCCAGTTGGACGTCGATGACAATGTCCATGAGAAACCTTGGAGATGACCGCATATGTGGGCAGCCCACCCCCCCACCCCCCCTTCTAGGGGAGACCGAAAGCAATGGATGTCGAGCGGGTCTAACATGATATTGTGAAAGTCCAGTCCATAGTGGATCTAATATAATAGTGAGAGTCTCATGCGTAGTAGAGCCAGCAGGAGACCATCCCAAGTGGAGACGGGTCAGCAGCGCAGAGATGTCCCCAACCGATGCACAGCCGAGTGGTCCATCCCGGGTCCCGACTCTGGACAGCCAGCACTTCATCCATGGCCACCGGACCTGTGTCCCCCCCGCCCCTTTTCCACAAGGGAGAGGAGGGCAGAGGAGAAAATAAAAGAAACGGCAGATCAACTGGTCTAGAAAGGGGGTCTATTTAAAGGCAAGAGTATAAAAATTAGTTTTAAGATGGGACTTAAATGCTTCTACTGAGGTAGCATCTCGAACTGTTACCGGGAGGGCATTCCAGAGTACTGGAGCCCAAATAGAAAACGCTCTATAGCCCGCAGACTTTTTTGAGGCTCTGGGAATCACTAATAAGCCAGAGTTCTTTGAACCCATATACAAATGAGTTTTAAGATGGGACTTAAATGCTTCTACTGAGGTAGCATCTCGAACTGTTACCGGGAGGGCATTCCAGAGTACTGGAGCCCAAATAGAAAACGCTCTATAGCCCGCAGACTTTTTTGAGGCTCTGGGAATCACTAATAAGCCAGAGTTCTTTGAACCCAGATTTCTTGCCGGGACATATTGTACAATACAATCGGTGCTGTGATGATGATACTCATGTCTCCCTGAATGTCCATTTCTTTTCAAAGAATATTTCACGTGGGTACAATATCTTGCCATGTGAATAATGGGACACAGCATGTAGAAAAACACTAGTCAAATATACTGCTATGTGAAAGTAAAGCTTAATCTTAGTAAGTGATGCCTGGACGAGAGGTTCAAGCAGGTAAATAGAAGAGGTAGAAATGATATACATCACAGTTTTGTTTATACCGCCTTCTAAATAAATTGCTGAGGCCCCGCTGTCACTCACAGATGGTCCTTCCTTTAGAGGAGGAAAAAAAAAGATGAGATCACTGACGCGTTATAATGCGCTGGCAAGGCGGCGGCCATTTTGCACAAAACCTCCGGAGGCACCGATCGTCACAGAGAGGCGTTAGCATCGTCTTGGCAGCGCACGGACCCCCCGGCGTGGAGTAGTAACCGATAGCTGAGTTGGAGCTCGTCACGCCAGATGCTTATCGCTGTTGACATCTGTCTGCGACATGTTTTTTTTTTTTTCTATCATGACCTTTGTCGTTTTTTGTCTGTTAGCTCTGGCCCTTTCAGACTGTTCTTTCTAGTTCGACATGGATTTTGCTGTAAAGACTGGAACATCTTGGGCCTTACATTCTTGGGAAATACCGCCTTTAAAGTCACACAAATGCTCTAGAATTGAAAGTAGTTTCATACAACACATCTTGCAGGATCCCAATCCAATAAACATGAGAGAATTTATATTTCTTAGGCTTTTTTGCAACACCTATTCCCCTTAAAACTAGCTCACTCGTTCTCTCCATCAAAGTCTTTTTTTTATATGGGGTGTAAGCCTTTGACATAGCATAACAACATGTAGTTGAGAAGTAGTGTCATGCAGAAATTCAAAATGAGGATTATCGGTAAATCGGTAAATACTTTTTTTTTTTCTTTAAAAAAAAACCTTTACAAAACAAGTTAATGTCAAATAAAGTTATTAAATGTTTTTTTTAATTGGGAAAACTATGCCTTTTAAAGTCACACAAACACTCGTAGAAGTATTATATTATTTTTCTTGCAAAAACCAATTCCAGCAAACATCGTGCATCCATCCATCCATTTTCTACCGCTTATTCCCCTTGGGGTCGCGGGGGGCGCTGGTGTCTATCTCGTCCTACAATGAACAGCTTTTTTTCTTGTTGCTTTTTATTCAGATTTTTATTTCCGCCAAAGTAAAGTAGAAGAATAAGCAAACGCAACATTGCAAACTGGGTAGGCTCACATTTTAAGCTTGCATTGAGTTCTAAGTTAAAGTTCCGTGTTCTTTTAGGGCTGTCAAAATTGAGTTGTTACCTCAAGCAATTAATCACAAAACATCACATTATGCATGAATGAGTGCATATTAATTGCATAATTTATTTAGCCTGTACATGCTTCTTTATCTTAAATGCTGAAAGGGACCTGAAAATCAGAGATTTGTACAGTCAGTGATCAGGTCAATGCATACGTCAGTGCAAAGACCAGTTAGGAGACTCCGACTGGTGTGTGCGCTGTCGTATTTCACTTCCATATACTTTAGATTAAACTGTTTTAAGCACATAAATTATATTAAAGTAAAACACTTAAAGTAAAACATCATGACACAAAAAATACATGTGTGTCCAAATATTGGAGCCTTTTTTTAAAGTTAATAAGAAACATGCATTCAGGTATTTTACAGTGAGTAATCGTGTTTAATCACAATTCAAAATTTTGAATTTCTTATTTGTTTTTATTTTAAATGTTTTTGTCCTGTCCAGCTACTCAGGCAAATAATATTTTTGATGTAGATACCCATATTTGCTGTACATACTTACTTTACAAAAGATAATTGTGGAATACTTCTCTTGTTGCCTTATTTGTATTTGACTTTATTAAATGGATTCATATTATTATGGGCCGCAGCAGGAGGGGATAGAAAGAGAAAAAAAAGGAAGACAGAGAGGAAATTGCGGGGACAAGAGGTGGATAAGACAGAGAGAAAACAACAAACCCAACAATAACAACAACAACAGCATCAATCAGCATTAATGATTAAAACATGGGGCAGCACGGTTTAGTGTGTGCCTCACAATACACTCCCATCCAAAGGCAAAACCCAGTAACTCAATGTTGGTCAAAACTGAGCTGATAATAATTTTGGAGTTCCTAGGTGATATGCTTTACATTAGTGGATGCAATATTGTAATTTGTTCCGTAAGTAAGCTGTTACGCACATGGCAGGACCTAGCAACTACCACATAACCGCGTAGATACAACAGAAAAACCTAGTATCTCAAGGGACCAATCGGAGCTTCTTTTTCAGTCGCCTTATTGTCTTTAATGAGACATTTGCACGAATGGGGGCCGACGGTCAACCTGATTATGTGATATTATGGCACGAGGGGATATTTGGAAGATTGGCCCAGGACGTTACAAGCACCTTCATTAAATGTATTGTTCTTGATTCTTCCCCTTGCATACTCTTTTGGGCAGATAACTGTTGAAGTCAAAATAAAAACTGGACGCTGTACACGGCTCTTGCCCATTGTGCAAACGCAGAATGGGGCCCACCCGAGTTTGTGATAAAATATCTGGAAAAAGGGCACACGTTCATGAGAGCAGATTCAATCCATGGCTCAATCGGCAAGAAAATGAAAGCTCAAGAAAACATCTATGCGTTTGATGACTTTGTAGATCTTTGCAAGACAGCATCAAGATAGATTGGTTTTCCTTTGTTTTCTCAAAATCAGCTAGAAGTGAGTTACTAGGTTTTGCCTTTGGACGGGAGTACAAAGGTCCTGGATCTTTCTGTGTGGAGTTTTCATGTTGTGCGTGGGTTCCCTCCTGGTACTCCGGCTTCCTCCCACCTCCAAAGACATGCACCTGGGGATAGGTTGATTGGCAACACTAAATGGTCCCGAGTGTGTGAATGTGAGTGTGAATGTTGTCTGTCTATCTATGTTAGCCTTGCCATGAGGTGGTGACTGGTCCAGGGTGTGTTTTGCTAGAATGCAGCTGGGATAGGCTCCAGCAAGGCCGAAAGGTACAAGCGATAGAAAATGGATGAATGGATTTATTTATTTAAATTAGGACAATGCATATTCATTAACATAGAGCAGTGGTTCTCAACCTTTTTCAGTGATGTACCCCCTGTGAACATTTTTTTTAATTCAAGTACCTCCTAATCAGAGCAAAGCATTTTTAGTTGAAAACAAGAGATAAAGAAGTAAAATACAGCACTATGTCATCAGTTTCTGATTTATTAAATTGTATAACAGTGCAAAATATTCCTCATTTGTAGTGGTCTTTCTTGAACTATTTGGGAAAAAAAGATATAAAAATAACTAAAAACTTGTTGAAAAATAAAGATGTGATTCAATAAGAAATAAAGATTTCTACACAGAATTAATCATCTACTTGAAGTGCCCTCTTTGGGGATTGTAATAGAGATCCATCTGGATTCATGAACTTCATTCTAAACATTTCTTCACAAAAAAAGAAATCTTTAACATCAATATTTATGGAACATGTCCACAAAAAATCCAGCTGTCGACACTGAATATTGCATTGTTGCATTTCTTTTCACAGTTTATGAACTTACATTCATATTTTGTTGAAGTATTATTCAATAAATATATTTATAAAGGATTTTTGAATTGTTGCTATTTTTAGAATATTTTTTAAAATCTCACGTACCCCTTGGCATACCTTCAAGTACCCCCAGGGGTACGCGTACCCCCATTTGAGAACCATTGCTTTAAGCTATGGAACCAAGTTGTATAGCAGTAGTTTAAAACATGCAATCGTTTTGATAGCAATAAATTTTTTTTTAACTTTACATGTGTTTATATGTGTGACGTTTATTCCAAAAAGTTGAGGCGAGTTACAAAAAGTATGAACTAGCATACATGAAGTGAAATGAAGTGAGGTGAATTATATTTATATAGCGCTTTTTCTCTAGTGACTCAAAGCGCTTTACAAAGTGAAACCCAATATCTAATTTTTACATTTAAACCCGTGTGGGTGGCACTGGAAGCAGGTGGGTAAAGTGGCTTGCCCAAGGACACAACGGCAGTGACTAGGATGGCGGAAGCGGGGATCGAACCTGCAACCCTCAAGTTGCTGGCACGGCCGCTCTACCAACCGAGCTATACATGAACTGTTATTTGTTTTTTTCCCTTCGACATAACTGATGACAATTGATTTTGTGCATGATATGCTGCTATGCTTCAACAAAAAAAAAAAGTGTGGTTGTGTTGGTAGAAAGTCTCTAAACCTCTGAAGCTGATGAAAGTTGTTGCAAATGATGCTCGAGTTCTCACAACTGTGCATGATATACTGCTGAGTCAGTGTAACGCAGCAAATGTGGGAACACAACGTCAACATCTGACAATTGGAGTAATTACACTCAGTAGCTCCTCATCGTTAACCATCAATTTGTCATATCCACTCCCCCAGTGTTATATCTTCTTGCTAGCACAGAGACCATCAAAATGAACAGTTTTATCCCATTTGTGCTGCCTTTTTAATGTATTTTATTTCATTTATTTTACTTGATGTCAACCATGAGTCACCCTTGCCCCTCTGCTCCCTTCACTGATATGAAGTGTATAAGAGCATTACTGTATACAATATGTTGCAGCTACTCCATACGTGAATGCAGACTTGATTGTGTCTAATTGGTGATATTAGCCTCAGCTGGGAGCATCTGGGCTTTGCCTCCAATGTACGCGATTAGAAGGGATATATCCAGCAACGGCATGATAAGAGGACATAGGTCAACCATGACACGGGTCATACGTGCAGCTATTTCGGTTCGCCACATTTCCAACAACAACAACCACAAAGCTACAGTACAGTACTACAGTAGTGCCACCCTGGAACGCCAACGTAGACTTGGATTTGGTTTTTACTTTTCTGTGGTGTGTGCCTTTCCAAATCATATCTAACCAAGTGAATTTGCCACATGTGGACTCCAATTAAGCTGTAGGAACAACTCAAGGATGATCAGTTAAAACAGGATGCTCCCTAGCTCACTTTTGAGCTAAATGGCAAAGGTTGTGAACACATACAGTGGGGCAAAAAAGTATTTAGTCAGCCACCGATTGTGTAAGTTCTCCCACTTAAAATGATGACAGAGGTCTGTAATTTTAATCATAGGTACACTTCAACTTTAAGAGACAGAATGTGGAAAAAAAATCCAGGAATTCACATTGTAGGAATTTTAAAGAATTTATTTGTAAATTACGGTGGAAAATAAGTATTTGGTCAACCATTCAAAGCTCTCATGGATGGAAAGAGATTTTGGCTCAAAATCTCACGATACATGGCCCCATTCATTCTTTCCTGAATACGGATCAATCGTCCTGTCCCCATTATCAGAAAAACAGCCCCAAATAATGATGTTTCCACCTCCATGCTTCACAGTAGGTCTGGTGTTCTTGGGATGCAACTCAGTATTCTTCTTCCTCCAAACACGACGATTTGAGTTTATACCAAAAAGTTCTATTTTGGTTTCATCTGACCACATGAAATTCTCCCAATCCACAGCTCTATCATCCATGTATCCATTTTGGTATTAAGGAAAGAATGAATGGGGCCATGTATCGGGAGATTTTGAGCCAAAACCTCCTTCCATCCGTGAGAGCTTTGAATGGTTGACCAAATACTTATTTTCCACCATAATTTACAAATAAATTCTTTAAAATTCCTACTATGCAAATTCCTGGATTTTTTTTTCACATTCTGTCTCTCACAGTTGAAGTGTACCTATGATGAAAATTACAGACATCTGTCATCATTTTAAGTGGGAGAACTTGCACAATCGGTGGCTGACTAAATACTTTTTTGCCCCACTGTATGTACATTCACACTCACATTCACACACTGCGATGAGGTGGCGACTTGTCCAGTGTGTACCCCGCCTTCCGCCCGATTGTAGCTGAGATAGGCGCCAGCGCCCCCCGCGACCCCAAAAGGGAATAAGCGGTAGAAAATGAATGGATGGATGTATGTACATGTCATTTCTTAGATCTTTAGTTTTGATAAATTAAAAAAAAAAAAAAAAGTTTACGTTGTCATTATTGGGTGTTGTGGTACACAAATGAATAAATTGTTAAATTTTGGAATAAGGCTGTGACATAACAAAATATGGAGAAAGTGAAGTGCTATGAATATTTTCAGAATGCACTGCAAGAACAAACATGAAAGCCTTATTATATAAGATTTTCGTAATACATTGTTATGCTTTAGTTTGGAAGCAAACATTTGGGTAAGCCATAACCATGGTGAACTCTCATAGGCACTGATTGTATAGTTTAGCACCTCTCAGTGTGACATTTTTACTTTCAGCCCACAGTCTGAATGCTTCTGTGTATATGTATATAGTATTGTATTTAAACAACACATTCAGAACATTCGTTCTCAGGACTGGACTGTGCACCTTACCTCCTTTTCCACTATTTTTCTTTTCTTTCCTTCCTATGTTTTGAATATTTGTAGACTGCCGCACTGATACTGGAGTTGCTTTTAATCTCACTGTACATGTACCTTTCCTTAATTGTCAATGAGCTTTAAAGTTATCGTCAAACATTCCTGTTTCAGGCAGTGGGCGAGGTTTTTTCAACTCTGAACTCTTACTGGTCAGTACGCAGTGTTGTTGTTGTTATTAAATCAGGACTCACACCATGGCAATATTGCTAAGAATAAGCTCCAACTCGATCAATACAAGAGTAGCATAGTTTCCGGGGCTCACCATATGGAGGTCGACAATCTGAGACCGCCATGCTGTTGTCTCTAATATTATATCCTTGAACCAGCAGTGCATAAATTACCCCGGCGACATATCCTGCTTAGACATTAACCATGTTTGTGGTACTTTATATCTGGCTTTAATCTTCCAATTTATTCTGAATAATGTCTTGTATATGTTGTGTTGTGTTGGAACATATGAGTGCTATGCCATAGGGAAGCTTTAACTTGATTCTACTGCGTGTGCTTGTGTCATATAGAGCACTGTATCTTAACTATGGGGCCAGGGCCCATTGTTTAGAGCCGCGTATAGAGAGTATATAACTTAATTTGAAAGTTGGCACCAAACATGGCGTCCTGTAGCCACTTTTTACCAATTATTTAGGAGATCTTCTGGCCATTTGTTCTCTAATTGGTAAAAAGCCCGTCACGTAATGACAGGGTACCATGTTTGGTCCCAACTTTTAAATCGAGTTGGCCATACACTTTCTATACACAGCTCTGCCATTGTTGGGCCACGAACGCTCCCTAGAGGGCCGGCAAAAAATATCTGTTTCCCAGCTGTGGTTCGTATGGGTCGCAGTGGTACTAAGTTGTAATGCACTTTTCCACCACTTGTGGCAGTAATAATAATCCCAAACAAACAGAAGAAGCCTGGAGCTAAAGTCATAGTTAAAGTAATGTTAAAGTTAAGCGTAAAAATGATGACTGAAGTGGTGAAGCTGTATTTGTATCTGCACTTTAATCTTCTTGACCGTTTGGTTAAGAAACATTGTCATTATTAATTTAGTTTATTTATTTTAGCACAACATAAATGTTATTATATTTTTTGTCAGTTATTTATAAATCTTTCTTATGCAGTAGTGTGGATATTTAGTTAATACAGGATTATAATTTTTCGAATCAGTCTGACCTAAATCCAAGATATACGTTAAATAAATAACATTCTTTGTCATTAACACAGTTTCACATAGTTGGTTGTAAACTGTAAGCAAGTTAGATTTAACTATTGAGTGACATGACGGAATCAGTGGTAATATTTGAGCTCAAAAACTGTATTTTGAAATTTTTGGCCTACCTCACCCACATCAGAGAGGTGCCCACTCAAATATTAACACTGAATTAGTCATCTTACTCAAAATTTTAATCGTATTTAATAATAATAACTAACCTACTTACAGTCTAACAGGATAGATAAACGTTGTCAAATGATATGAGACCATGTGTTAGATAGATAGATAGTACTTTGTTGATTCTTTCAGGAGAGTTCCCTCAGGAAAATAAAAATTCCAGCAGCAGTGTACAGAATTGAGATCAAATTAAAAAAAATATTTAATAACGTTAATCACAAATATTATTATTAAGGTATATGTCAGGCTGAAAATGAAAAAAAAAACCAACTAATCAAATATACTGCAAAAGAAGGGACTCTTAAAACTAGTGAAAAATAAATGTAGTTACAAATAATCTGTAACTAAAATAATTATAATAAATGTGTTTCCTAAATAAACTTCAAATAAAATGTACGGCAAGTACAAATGAAAATACAGCCTAACTACTTCAGTTATAATTTATTTGCTTAAATAGGTCATTTTATGATTTTGTTTTCAAGATTTAGAATACTTCATTGTGGTCTACATAACTTGTAATGGTGTTTCTGTGGTCAAAAATGTGGATAGATTATGTTTTACAGTCTATCTCCATCTCTTCAGGATGCGCCATTTTGTGGGCGGTCCTATTTATGTGCCTCCACTTCGACTGTGTCTTCTCCCCATTAGCCATGTTGTTGTTTTTGTTGCTTTCGTATGGAGTCTACTGACAGATATAAGTTCAAACTCGGTGGTGACTTGTCCAGGGTGTACCCCGCCTTCCACCCGAATGCAGCTGAGATATGCCCCAGGGTCAAGCGGTAGTAGATGGATGGATTCACTACTTTGTCTTCGATATGGCAACATGACAAGCCTGTCTGCCCCACAACAAGAGGATAGAGAAAAACCACGTAGGACTACAATGGCGGACTTGTGCAAAGCTTTTCAGGTAAATCCCTACCATATACAGAGGTATCCGCTGACGTCACCAATTCATACTTGTCAACACTTCCGATTTTTCTGGTGGACTCCCGAATTTCAGTCCCCCTCCCGAAAATCTCCAGGTTCAACCGTTCTCCCGAATTTCTCCTGAATTCCACCCGGACAACAAAACTGGGGGGCGTGCCTTAAAGGCACTTCCTTAAGCGTCCTCGACAACCTGTCGTCATGTCCGCTTTTCGTCCGTACAAACAGCGTGTTGGCCCAGTCACATAATACATGCAGCTTATACAAATACTCATAAGTGAAAGCAAGGCATACTTAATCGACAGCCATACAGGTCACACTGAGGGTGGCCATACAAACAACTTTAACACTGTTACAAATATGCGCCACATTGTGAACCCACAGCAAATAAGAATGACAAACACATTTCGGGTGAACATCCGCACCGTAACACAACATAAACACAACAGAACAAATACCCGCAACCCCTTGCAACTAACTATTCCGGGACGCTACAATATACACCCCCGATACCACCAAATCCCACCCCCCCCAACTCCGCCCACCTAAACCCCACTCCTCCCACCACCTCAAACCCCACCCTTATCTCCTGAATTCGGAGGTCTCAAGGTTGGCAAGTATGCCAATTGGAAAAATGTTACAAGTTGGGCAAAAATATAGGGAAGACAAACATTTTTAGAAATATCTCCGCAATGCCTCTGTGGTTAGATTTCCAATTTGCGGGATTTATGCCGATCCCGAAAACACGAAAACAGGTTCCAATTGGTAAGAAAAGTTGCTTTTGCATAACCGGTGCCCTTTAAGAAACTTCGCTTTGATTTCAGTTCCAGACTTCTTCTGTTTGTTTGAGATCTTCATTACTGCCAAAAGAGGTGTAAAAGTGTATTACAACCGAGTGTTGCTGCGGCCTATATGGACCGGAGCTGAGAAACAGATTTTTTTGGTGGTCCTCTAGGTGGCGCTTGTGGCCCAAATATGGTTAAGAAACACTGTTGTAGAGGATATTTGACCTGTTTTTTACAACTTACTGCACACATTTTCCCTCCATGTTTTCCACAGTCATGAAAGCTGGCAATAATAAAGTCTTAGAGGTTTCTGCTGGTCTGTCTCGTAAGCATGGTGTCTTTGAGAAAACATTGCGGGTAAAGTAAAAGAGAAGCAGAAGAACCTCCCTGATCATTTTCAGGCATGTTGTCTCGTCTTGGTCGCTGACATGAGGCCAAAGCTTGCAGACGAACAGCTGGGAAACCCGTGGCCCCGCACTGCCCTCGCACTCCTCCTCTAATACCACCCCTTCTTTCCTCAAGCGTCGTCGTCTAATAACAGCAGCAACTGAAAACAGCTGGGCCTTTTGTGATCAGTCTCTGTGGGGCTTTTTCTGAGCGAGAACGGGAGTCTAAAGGACGGGGACTCATGCATGCAACAAATCAATACCGAAGTGTCTCACCTAAGAGTTTGACATTGCGCAGGGAAAATTCCCACTTCGCTTTTCATGTTTTTACTGTCGCGTGACAAAATAAGCAAATCCTTCGGGTTTTGTTGGATGGAAAACAGGGGAAAGTACGAGTTATGTTTTTCAGGGTTGGCCAAATTTTTCTGCATTTTTTGTGGCGGCAGCTCGGGGAAGGCCCTCGTCTGTTCCAAACACAACACACAGCGTCAGTTTGCAGTGGCAAGAAAATAAATTCCCATAAACAAAACAACCCCAATACATTTCCAAATACAGTGGAAAAAGTTACTAACGTCAATTAAATGTATACACTACGTATCAACACTAAGCTCCTCTATATGACCGGATAGATTGTTTTTAACTACAAACCCTGTTTCCATATGGTAAATGATAAATGGGTTGTACTTGTATAGTGCTTTTCTACCGCTTTTTAAGGAGCCCAAAGCGCTTTGACAGTATTTCCACATACGTCCTTTCACAAACACATTCACACACTGATGGCGGGAGCTGCCATGCAAGGTGCTCACCAGGATCCATCAGGAGCAAGGGTGAAGTGTCTTACCCAAGGACACAACGGATGTGACTAGGATGGTAGAAGGTGGGGATTGAACCAGTAACCCTCAGATTACTGGCACAGCCACTCTACCAACTTCGCCACGCCGTCCCCCATATGAGTTGGGAAATTGTGTTAGATGTAAATATAAACAGAATACAATGATTTGGAAATCATTTTCAACCCATATTCAGTTGAATATGCTACAAAGACAACATATTTGATAAACATTTTTATTTTTGCAAATAATAACTTTATAATTTGTTACCAGCAACACGTGACAAAAAAGTTGGGGAAAGGTGGCAATAAATTCAGATAAAGTTGAGGAATGCTCATCAAACACTTATTTGGAACATCCCACTGGTGTGCAGGCTAATTGGGAACAGTGGGGTGCCATGATTGGGTATAAAAACAGCTTCCAAAAATGTTTTGGAACAACATATGCTGCCATCTAAGCGCCGTCTTTTTCATGGACGCCCCTACTTATTTCAGCAAGACTGTGCCAAGCCACATTCAGCACGTGTTACAACAGCGTGGCTTCGTAAAAAAAGATTGCGGGTACTTTCCTGGCACGCCTGCAGTCCAGACCTGTCTCCCATCGAAAATGTGTGGCGCATTATGAAGCGTAAAATACGACAGCGGAGACCCCAGACTGTTGAACGACTGAAGCTCTACATAAAACAAGAATGGGAAAGAATTCCACTTTCAAAGCTTCAACAATTAGTTTCTTCAGTTCCCAAACCTTTATTGATTGTTGTTATAAGAAAAGGTGATGTAACACAGTGGTGAACATGCCCTTTCCTAACTACTTTGGCACGTGTTACAGCCATGAAGTTCTAAGTTAACTATTGTTTGAAAAAAAAAAATTTTTTATGAGTTTGAACATCAAATATCTTGTCTTTGTAGTGCATTCAATTGAATATGGGTTGAAATGGATTTGCAAATCATTGTATTCCGTTTATATTTACATCTAACACAATTTCCCAACTCATATGGAAACAGGGTTTGTACTTAGTGCAAAAATGCTAGTCAAATATCCTCTCTATATGATGAGCTCACTGCTGTTATTAGCTTGTCAAAGACTCTCAATGTGCCTTGAACACGGTGCTTTTTTTAGGGCTTCACGATCCTCTGTGACAGGAACACTTTGCATGGTTATAAGGTCCTGTATCTGACTGGAATGCTTTTTGGGAATGTGCTGCAAAATACTTTGTCCGTCCCAAATTCTGAACTGAAATTGTGGGCAAGATTACAAATATCCCTACCGGACCAGATTTAGCCCACAGGCCTCTGGGTATAGAGCCCTGCTTTAGAGGATGTTCGACAAAGAGTGATGCTGCAGCGAGGAACTTCATCTTCATGTAATTATCTCAGGCCGGCTTTGCGGGTGTGTTTATTGCGGCCGGTCGCCATCACTTTACGACGCGGATGATTAACATTCACACACACGCAGACACACACACGCACACACACACACAAACACACACACACACACAAACACACACACACACACACACACACACACACACACACACACACACACACGTACGAGTCTAGAGCGGCATAACAGCCCAATGAAACATATTCAGATTAGAAAGGTGTCGCATTAGCGTCTTTAGCGCCGTCATTACTCTTCGAGAGCGCTGCTGGTTGCTGGCTCGCATTGCTAGTTGTCTCTTAAGAAAGAGGTGAAGGTAGTATGACTCGACTTCTTCTTTTGTTCGCATTTGACCTCACTTCTAAAGCTGTCATCGATAATAGCATCGTTGTACAACCTGCTCATGCAGATGATCTTTGACTAGCATCTTTGAAGTCGGTCCTTAAGTCAAGTAGAGCAGGGTTTAACTTTTTTGACCTTGGGGTCTAACGTTTCCACTCCCAAGCCACTCAAATATTAACATTAAATTAATAATCTGACTCTTGATTTCACTCATGTTCATCAATAATTACGGCTTCCTCCCACCTCTACAGACATGCACCTGGGGATAGGTTGATCGGCAACACTAAATTGGCCCTAGTGTGTGAATGTGAGTGTGAATGTTGTCTGTCTATCTGTGTTGGCCCTGTGATGAGGTGGCGACTTGTCCAGGGTGTACGCAGCCTACCGCCCGATTGCAGCTGAGATAGGCTCCAGCACCCCCCGTGATCCTGAAGATGGATGGATGGATGGATAACTAACCTTCTTACTGTTTACCACCTTGTCAAATAATAACAAGATGTTAATCAGATGATTTTTTATTTAACACATTAACTTTAAGCTTAGGTCAGGCTGATTAGAAAAATAAGTACTAACCAAATTTGCTGGCTTAGTAGGGACACTTAAATAAAAACATCTTCTATTCAATTTTGTTGTTTGATGAATGAATAAAAATTAATATGTTTCTTAACTAAACTGTCAAATAAAAGTGCAAATAAAATACAGCTTCACCACTCTAGACACCATCACGTTTTAATTTTTGCGATTGAAAAACCTTTTCCACGACTTTTGCTCCAGACAGCTTCTGTTTGTTTGCGATTGTCATTACTGCCACAAGTGGTGGAAAAGTGTGCTACAACTGACTACCGCTGCAGCCCATATGGACCACAGCTGGTCATTCCTATTATTGAGAGCATCTTGGACTGATGTTTTTTCTAGTAAGTCCTTGAAACAGAACAGTACTGCTGTCATTTATAATATTTTTGACGACCATGTTTGCGGTAGGAATTTAAAAGCACCAGGATCTTTCTGTGGTACATGTACCACTAATGGTACGCTGGCTCCATCTAGCGGTACGCCAAATAATCACGAGATTAAAGTACAGTGTTTTCTGTTGCTATATTCAAACACACTGTTCAAATTGTGTCTAATGTTAAAATGGCCTAAAATATTATATATAGTTGTTAAAAAAGAGCTTTGCCCTGTTTAATAATGAATATTTAGGCCTACTACGCACTATATTTTATTGTTGGTCATTATGGTGGTACTTAAGAGAGCCAATTTTTTTCTGAGGCGGTACCTGGTAAAATGTTTGAGAGTGTTTTGGATAATGTTATTAAATAAGGAGGATGTCTCTGGTCATATGTTGTGTTTATGTGTATTTCCAATGTGATAACAAAATTACACTATAATATAGCACATATTTACATAGTCGGAAAAAAAGTTGAAAGACTATTTTTGACAAGCAGTTGGTCTTTAAAAGCAGCAGATCACTCCTTTCACATTAATGATATATGTCAAGTGTTTAGAATACTTCTATTAAATATAAGATATTTGGAGAGAAGACATGTACACTGGTACCTTGGTTTTCAATAGTAATCAGTTCCAAAATAGCCGACAGACAGAATTATACTAAAATTTAAACACCTTTTCCCATCAGAAATTATGCTAATCCATCCACACATTCCATTCCCACAGTTAATAACACAAAACACAATTATACCTTTTGCATGAAGAAACCAATTTGAAATACATATAAATGACAAATGAAAAAAGTTAATAAACATTTACATTACTTTTACTTACTTTGAAAATGGGGATGGTACCGAATTCGGTACTCTTATAAGTACTGACCTAAGTCCGTTGGTAATACCGGGTGTGGATTTTTGTAGAATCAAAAGGTGCCATATTTCGATACCTTTGTTGCTCGTGATGTCACGGCCAGTCGCAGACTTTCTCTGGCTCAAGCACTGCATATTGTTAATAATACAAACCCCGTTTCCATATGAGTTGGGAAATTGTGTTAGATGTAAATATAAGCGGAATACAATGATATGGTAATCCTTTTCAACCATATTCAATTGAATGCACTACAAAGATAGGATATTTGATGTTCAAACTTATAAACTCTATTTTTTTATGCAAATAATAATTAACTTAGAATTTCATGGCTGCACCACGTGCCAAAGTAGTTGGGAAAGGGCATGTTCACCACTTTGTTACATCACCTTTTCTTTTAACAACACTCAATAATTGTTTGGGAACTGAGGAAACTAACTGTTGAAGCTTTGAAAGTGGAATTCTTTCCCATTCTTGTTTTATGTAGAGCTTCAGTCGTTCAACAGTCCGGGGTCTCCGCTGTCGTATTTTACGCTTCATAATGCGCCACACATTTTCGATGGGAGACAGGTCTGGACTGCAGGCGGGCCAGGAAAGTACCCGCACTCTTTTACTACAAAGTTACGCTGTTGTAACACGTGGCTTGGCATTATCTTGCTGAAATAAGCAGGGGCCTCCATGATAATGTTGCTTGGATGACAACATATGTTGCTCCAAAACCTGTATGGACCATTCAGCATTAATGGTGCCTTCACAGATGTGTAAGTTACCCATGCCTTGGGCCCTAATACACCCCCATACCATCACAGATGCTGGCTTTTGAACTTTGCGCTTATAACAATCCGGATGGTTATTTTCCTCTTTGTTCTGGAGGACACCACGTCCAAAGTTTCCAAATGTATTTGGAAATGTGGACTCGTCAGACCACAGAACACTTTTCCACTTTGCATCCGTCCATCACAGATGATCTTGGGCCCAGCGAAGCCGGCAATGTTTCTGGGTATTGTTGATGAATCGGTTTTGCTTTGGATAGTAGAGTTTAGAGTGTCCGCCCTGAGATCGGTAGGTTGGGAGTTTAAACCCCGGCCTAGTCAAACCAAAGACTATAAAAATGGGACCCATTACCTCCCTGCTTGGCACTCAGCATCAAATGATTCGCGGGCTCGGGAAAATTCTCATTTCAGTAGGCCTTTAATAACACAACTGAACACACACAAAAGTACTTTAACTTGGTACCATTGCGTACCGGTGTCAAAACACAGGTAGAGCTAATTTAAAACTCTTGTTGATGAAGATGGTGATAACTGAAGAAGATGACATGTTTTGGTATGTGGTATTTCTTGAATTCAATAGTGTTTCTCAGCTTCTTTATCAATGTTCTGGCACACACTATTTTATTTGGCCATATGATAGAGTAGCTTGCAATCTTATAAAAACAATTTAGTACGAAATGATAGGCAGGTAAACAAATGAGTTTGTCGAGCTAATGTTTGGCCTCATGATAACCAAAGCGCTATGGGAGAACCGTGACTATATTTTGGCATGTTAAAACAGAGGTAGCATTTTATCGCTATTCTTAATATAGGGCTCAAGAGGGCACATGATTTTGCAATGCAATGTGGGGCTGTCATAGCCATTTTTGCTGGCCAAACCTTTTGTTTATATGGCTGTGCTGTGTCCGCGTTAATGGGAGAGAGAGCAAGAAACTGGAATAAGATAGTTTCCACAAAATAAAGAAACAAAGGACTTTACCCTATTCTAGAGGCTCGCTTTTTCAAAGAATTAAATTGGTGGATTTGATCCTTATGAGGCAGAACAATGGGCAGTGGATAGTGCTTGTGCCTTGCAGTGAGAAGGTCCTGAGTTTGTTTCCCGGGCCCGGGTTCTTTCTGTGTGGAGTTTGCATGTTCTCCCCGTGACTGCGTGGGTTCCGGCTTCCTCCCACCTCCAAAGACATGCACCTGGAGATAGGTTAATTAACAACATTAGATGGTCCCTGGTGTGTGAATGTGAGTGTGAATGTTGTCCGTCTATCTGTGTTGGCCCTGCGATGGGGTGGCGACTTGTCCAGGGTGTTCCCCACCTTCCGCCCGACTGCAGCTTGGATAGGCTCCAGCCTCTCTGGGACCCCAAGAGGGACAAGTGGTAGAAAAAGGATGGATGGATGATCCTTAGGAGCACATTCAATGGACAAGTGATGAGAGTATGTCACCGCCATCGTCGAAACCAAAATTGTCTATATTTCATCAACAGTCAGTGAAGAATTTTAGAATGGTGTTTAGGCTGATTTCCTTCTGTTTTATTTGCACATAATCTGCGATCCTGCGCTCGGAATTTTTTTGTGTGGACTTGTCCAGGGTGTACCCCGCCTTCCGCCCGATTGTAGCTGAGATAGGCGCAAGCACCCCCCGCGACCCCAAAAGGGAATAAGCGGTAGAAAATGGATGGATGGATGAAGTTTGTATGTTCTGCTCGTGACTGTGTGGGTTCCTTCCGGGTACTCCGGCTTCCTCCCACCTCCAAAGACATGCACCTGGGGATAGGTTGATTGGGAACACTAAATTAGCCCTAGTGTGTGAATGTGAGTGTGAATGTTGTCTGTCTATCTGTGTTGGCCCTGCGATGAGGTGGCGACTTAACCAGGGTGTACGCTGCCTTCCGCCCGAATGCAGCTGAGATAGGCTCCAGCATTCTCCGCAACCCCGAACGGGACAAGCGGTAGAAATTGGATGGATGGATATATGTGGCTTTAATCTCTTGTGTGTTCAAAAGGAGTGATGTTGCCCAGCCTCATTTCATAAGCAGGTTTCCTTGAAAAAAATAAGACCATTATTATTTATTTTAAATACTTCAATCACGGTATAGCTCGGTTGGCAGAGTGGCCGTGCCAGCAACTTGAGGGTTCCAGGTTCGATTCCCGCTTCTGCCAACCTGGTCACTGCCGTTGTGTTCTTGGGCAGGGCCAACCACACTGGTTTAAATGTAACTTAGGTATTGGGGTTCACTATGTAAAGCGCTTTGAGTCACTAGAGAAAAGCGCTATGTAAATATTATTCACTTCACTTCACTTCACTGCTCCGAAAAAAATACTCATTTATTGTTGTGCTTACCCATGACTGAAAGTAAACAGACAACATGCTTTTTGTTGTCTGATTCAAATGTGTGTGTAGCTTGCATCTAGCTTGGCTAACACTAACAGCCAATGAAATGCTACGTGTGAAACAGAATAAAACATGCTTTGATTCAAACGTACCTGTCTGAAAATGCGGTGAACACACCAACAGGTACCGGGTGATGGCGTTAAAAGTGATGTTTGATCATTTCATTGCTGCTATGTAGGCTCTTTGCCGTCTCTTTTTTAGCGCACTAAACCGAGTTCCTTGGCTTTGCTTTCATTTGGAAATGAAAAACACCTCACCAAATTGTTTTTTTTCTTGAAACTACCATGACAAAGATTGTGACAGTTAATGATGCTGCACATTTGTGCCACTTTTGGAACCTTTTAAAGATAATAAATAAAGCTTTCGCACAAAGTTTGGCATTTAATTGTGTAAAAAGCTATCCAGAGGCCCACAAGACCCATGATGCATTGCGTTTACTACGTCACACTTTCAAGCCCTATATAAACGTTTTCATGACAAAGGTGTGTGATTTGCTCTAAAGGGAGCTTTAAAAAAAACTGCATTGTTTGCTGGTTGGGGAGTATGTTTGTTAAACCGGGTGGTGATGAAAAGCGACAAACACATCTCATGCCTCGGAATATAAAACAGGAGCCATAATCAAGCACAGATTTCAGGGCACTATAGTTATCGTGCCAATTGTGATAGCACCTTTTTATTGAATCCCTCCGTCGCCACACCATTGCTCCGCGCTCCATAAAACAGCAGCGAGTGGATGGGGGGTGAATGTAATGATGGCCCGAGACAGGAATAAACTTGTTTTACTGCCCCAAACACAATGATGTGACCTGGAAAGGTTATATATTTTTTTTGCCGGGATAATGACTATATTTTAGTATCCAGGCCTCAGTGTGAACTTTAATTACTTGTCTGGGGCCGCCAAGCTACACTGGTCTGGAGTACTGTGGTGATAAAGTCCATATTGGTAGCAGCTTTATGAAAGACAACGCGGATATGGAGCAGAATCCACTTACGTACATAACATATTTTCTGTTTTTGGACTTTCTTACATAGCTATCATTCAATCAGAGCCTGACCTTTAAGTGTCCTACTCATTTGTTCGTGTGCCGTGAGATACAGTCTGGTGTGCCGTGGGAGATTGTCTAATTTAATCTGTTTGGGTTAAAAATATTGTTTGCAAACCAGTAATTAGAGTCTGCAAATGATGTGTTGTTGTTGAGTGTCGGTGCTGTCTAGAGCTCTTCCATATCAGTAGGTGGCAGCCGGTAGCTAATTGCTTTGTAGATGTCGGAAACAGCGGGAGGCAGCATGCAGGTAAAAAGGTTTGTATTGCTTAAACCAAAAATAAACAAAAGGTGGGTGCCCCTAAGAAAAGGCATTGAAGTTTAGGGAAGGCTATGCAGAACCAACCTGAACAGGCTACAAAAGTAAACAAATACAGAATGCTGGACGACAGCAAAGACTTACTGTTGAGCAAAGACGGCGTCTACAGTGTACAGCCGAACATGACATGACAATCAACAATGTCCCCACAAAGAAGGATGAAAACAACTGAAATATTCTTGATTGCTAAAACAAAGTAGATGCGGGAAATATCGCTTAAAAGAAGACATGAAACTGCTACAGTGAAATACCAACAAAAAAAGAGAAAAAGCCACCAAAATAAGAGTGAAAGACAAGAAGTAAAACACTACACACAGGAAAACAGCAAAAAAGTGAAAATAAGTCATGATGTGATGTGACAGGTGGTGACAGTACACCTACTTTGAGACAAGAGATATAGTTATGCATGCTTGCTTATGCTTTATAGTCATATCCAACAATTGCGACAACCACATTTTACTGTTAAGTGAGTTTCAATTTTAAATAATTTCTGTTGGTGGTGTGCCTCCGCATTTTTTCAACGCAAAAAATGTGCCTCGGCTCAAAAAAGGCTGTTCTATAAGACAAGGAATATGTTGAACTTTCTTGCCACATGAAGGATTTTTTAATCAGTTTGTCCTTAAAAACAACTGAACACTTTTGTCATTGAGAGAATCTTTGACAAGCATTTCTGTAGCGGGTCCTTAAAAAACAGCATGGTCCTTGTTTAATATACGGAAGATGATCTTTATCGATAACAGAAAGAGACAATTTGATCGTGTGACTGGACAAGACAAAGGGGGATAAATTATTTGCAAAAGTCAGCGGCGACGTAGATCAGGGAATCATGAATTATGAATCAGAGCTCAGTATGCAGTCCAAGGGTATTCTTTGTTTCCTTTTATGCGAGGGAATCCATTTTCCTGCTCGCAATATGGAAGTGAAGTATTTAAACATGGTCATTCTACCGAGGAAGAGCTATTGTTTACATTCTAACCCCTACTACTACCAAATTGGTATTTTTGACATGGTGCCAGTGCTTACACGGTGCTTAGAAAATGGAAAATAATAACATTTCGGTCATGAACGATTACTTTAAAATTTTTACGAACTTTTTTGACATTCACGTCATAATTAATTACTTAACAATATACATAAAATGATAAGTAAGTTATACATTCAAAAATAAGGAATAAAATCCGCAATACATTGTCACTCGCCATACAGCAATAGATGATATCTGACCACTTCAATGTTAGTTACCTCTCTTTGTTTATCATGTACATTTTCTCCTGGATCTATTCTTTGTTTTATGCTGCAGCTGTTACATATACTATAATATTGTACATGGTAGTTTTTATATATTGTATATATTATATGAATATATAATATAATATACTATATAAGTATATATCATATACTGCATATATAATATGTACATTTTACATAGGTTATATTTTATATTGCTACTATGGTACATTTTTAGTTTACTTTATACTGCATTTTCTCTTCCATCCTTACACTTTCCATCCTTTGTAACTGAGCTGCTGTGTGGAACAATTTCCTTTGTGGATCATTAAAATTTCTCTAAGTCTAAGTCTAATAATTGCAGAAAAATAACAATATGGGTTATAGAGAATGTTCTACACAAACAGCCAGCCAGTTGTAATGTGAATGCTCACAATTTTGAGGCTGTTGGCGTGTTGAGGTCTGTGTGCTTCTGATGGTGTACTACATTGTTTATAGGGCTTAACTATTTTGGTATACATTCTGATTGTTAATCAAATACAATTTTCCTCAATATTGCACTGGTGAAT